>NC_134573.1:141891852-142191852 GCF_050947875.1 Dermacentor variabilis
GGCTAACGTTGTCGCTTTCTCCGTTCCGTCAAGTTGCACCCCGCGTCCTAGTGCATATAGGATCCCCAATTTCCTTACCTTCTTTCAATTTACTATATATATATATATATATATATATATATATATATATATATATATATATATATATATATATATATATATATATTACGCGATGATCAGGAAAAAGCTTGCTTCCGTTGCGAGCACTCGTTCTCGCGTTCGCCTTTCCTTTCCTCCAGTTCGCGTTGTATTAGTTTCACAGCCCTCCTCGAGTGTTTCATTTTTTTTCTTGTTTTGTTATAAATCTCGGTCTTCTATAACTGCACAACTTCTCTGCGCCTCGCGAGCGTCTCATCACGGAGGAGGTAATTGCGCGTCCTTTGTGATGGCCCCGAAGAGGCGGGCGCGGGAGCCGTGCCTGTACAGCTGCTTCACCGTCTCGCGTGTTCCTCTTTCTCTCGCTCTTCGTTTCATGCGATTCTTCTCTTAATCATCTGCTATACTGCGCTCGTAGCGACGGAAAATGAGGGTCGCAAACGGACAAAAGACCGTGCGATCCTGATTTTTTGTTATTTTCTTTTTTTTCTTTTCATCTTTGCAGGCTTGAACGAGAGGGCGAGAGGAACGAACGAAACTCTCCGGCAGCGCCAATGGTATACAGGCGGAGACTGCAGCCTGTAGATTAAAAGGAAACAAAAAGGTCAAGGAAAGAAGCAAGATAAGATCAAAATACGGATCCTTATCGCATATAAACAGGAACTAATTTGCCCGCGTGGTGTGGATTGTGAAGCCACTCGCTCGTGCATTCTGAACCACTTCTAATCTGTTTTCTTCTTTTTTTTTTGCTCTCGTGTGCAGGAAGTTTAGGATAGAGACGAATATTGTTGCGTTGCTCTTCAGAAATTCTCGCTTTTGTCCCTTCCTATTTGGTTCTGATCAGTTTCTTTCGATGACGCAGGGCCGACGGGTAGAATTGCGCTTGTTGCTTATAGCCATGTCTCGATTCGGAGATAGTGTTTGCCAGTAGTAACGCGCGCTTGATTTGGCGAGAGATGCGGATTCGTGAGTCAAAAATCCGAAGACACCTAAGCACTTCTTACGAGGTGTGAATGGAAACGCATTCATGCCCAATGAAACACCGCTGCACGAGGCTTCGATTTATGAACTCCTCGCGGGCAAGCGAGCGTGCTGAGGCGCGTTTTGATTTGGCCTTATCGGAGCGCAGTTAGAACACACGCGAGAGCTTGCGCGGACAAGGAAGGCGCGGGTAACGCCGCATTCCGAGAGTGAGAGCGAGGATGACGTGGCGTCGCGGCGATGCCCTCTCCCCTCACGCAGCACCTGGCGCGCTATCGACGCAGCAGAATTTCCCTTTCGCGCGCTCTGCTCCGTCAAGGCGCGCTCCTGCTGTAGCATCGCAGCAAATGTGAATTTAGGCGCCGTTTCGCTGTTGTAAATTGCAGGCACCGGCTATTTGGCTCAGTGGGTAATTTCACGCTTTCGCATCAATAATTTTCCTCTGCACTTGATGCACGAAGAATGAAGAATGGATATGGTATTTTTCGTGAGCGCGCGGTAGTATTTCTAAGCTTATGTTATTCATAAACGCCGGCGTCTACTATACATGTGTGCGTATAAAACTTTCTCGCGTGTTTCTCGTACAGCTGAGATGGTGAAGCGCCATAAACTACAATACCATATCACACCATACCTTATCATGCCGTGCGCTACTCTACCATACCTTCTACCATACCATACGATAGCGTGACGCATCATATCATGCCGTACAATAGCGTGCTGTATTTTACCACGCCATACCACACCTCACCAAAACGTGTCCTAGCTTATTTAACCTTCGTGTGCTCGTACAGATTATTTTCTTCTACTTGGGCCTCTCTGTGCATACAATAGGTTAATTTTTGCAAATGCATCAATGAATAAAGCATGCGCTCACATTGCAGCAGCCCTCAGGCCTGTGTTGTTCATCGCAGAGCCAGTTTGAAATGCTTCAGCTAGCGACAATCACAGATGGAACTGCGTAATTCTGCCGATGCGACAGTTGTAAGGAATGCCTGCACCACAGCCAGGAACACGGCCGTGCTAAAGATTGGCTTTCTATACCGCACCACCCATTCGGTCCCACGGAAAACGAAGTTACGGGCGTGAGGACGTTCTTCGCCGCATACCTAAAACGCATCGCAGTGAAGCCAGCCGCCCACGAGTTAAAACGATAGTGTTCATGCATCAGCCGCGGAGACGAACAAATTTGTGCGCTGCACTTTTGCCACCTCCAGTCACCGCCCGTCCCCTCTCAGCTCAAAACCCGCAGGCTGCGCGTGAATCGTTCCCGCCAATCAATGTTACCGGCGCGCCTCCGCTGTAATATGCTAAACGTGCCGTTAAAGCGACCGGCGACTCACTCGCTCCCGGCGCTGCGAACCCGTGTGCCAAGCCTCCTCCCCCCCCGCCCCAACCGCTTGCGAAAGGACTGTCGCTACGAAACACGAGAAACTGTTCTTTATACTCTTAACTTTCTCACCACTCCATCGCTCTCTCTTATTGCTTCCCTTACGATGCTCGGTGCGAGGCAGTGAAGCCAAAGCGCATGAAAACACAAACACGACGGAGCCACATTTTCTCGGCAGTGCCCAAGCCATTAGCATCTCATTTGAAGCCGCACTGCCGCTGCCGTTAGGGCAGAAAAGGAAAAAAAAATAAGGAAGGCGAGCGAAGCTTGGAATTGTGTGGGGCTCAAGCTCCGGCTCGTCGCCCATTCGGTACCACGCCGCGGCAGCCGCATCGCCTGCAGCCATTGCTCGGCTCTTTCGGTTCCCGCCGCATTAGCTATGCATCGAAAATCTGGCCGCCGCCGCCTCCCTCTGTCCCCGTTCAATCTTCGCCTCTTTGTTTGCCTCCCTGTCCCCTTTGGCCTTTGGAGGCCGCCGGTTCTTCCCCATTTCGTCCCCAGGTTGTCGGCGTCTGGTGACTTCCTTAACTGCACTCGGTGCGGTGGAGCAGCGGTGGAGCGAGAAACGTTGCGCCGCTCTTTCTGCGGCTAGACGGTTGCGCCCTCCGGTTTTGTGGTGCAGTGCGAGACACTCGTTGTTTGAGTTCGCCGTGGCAACAGACAGGACCGGATAATTTAGCGTCTTTACACACGCCCGCACGCACACGCGTACAAACACACCTGAACAAACACATATCCATTACACACACACACATTCTCTCTCTCTCTCTCTCTCTCACACACACACACACGCACGCACAGAGAGAGAGAGAGAGAGAGAGAACGAATGTCTGGTTGAGTATGCAAGCCTGTTATGAAACACGCGCCCGCGCACAACTAATAATTATCAGTAAGCTCTTTGCAGGCTTGATGTTAACGTGCGAAATAAAACAAAGGTGAAGAGCCGCGGTTGTGTGTCGTTACACCCAGCTCTACATGATGCTTTGTCCCACGCGTAGCTCGTACGCGCAACTAACTCGATTCCCGGGGTCCCCTCGTCATGCGCACATTATCGACACCGCTCCCCCGCAAGTATATACGTATATATGCATCAACCGCGTATATCTGTTTAGCGAAAACACCGGCCGACTCACACCCTCAACGTTGTCGCACGCGCCTATATACTTGCCGTTCGCGCCGAGCACGAGATTGAATAACACTTCCGGGTTCCGGTTCCATTGTCGTCGCGCGGAGCTGTAGAGGAGGAGGAGGAGGAGGAGGACTGTTTCTACCGCCCAAGTGCGAAAACAAGGTATCGCTAAGAAGCGAGGAGGTGACCGCGGAGAGGCTGCCACAACTACAAACACACAAACTGCCACAAACACACAAACACATCGTGTGTCAACCGAGACCGCGAAGCTGACGCCGAACACGTCTGCGATATAACGACGTTTGCTCCGAGCCACTGGAGCGGGGGGGCACTCTTCTTTCGGCCTCCGCTGAAGCACGGCGTATCCACCCCGAGGCGTCGGGGTAACGACGGCTTCCTGTCGTGGGTGGGAAAGGAAGTCGGGGAAAAGTGCGAAAGAGCGATATAGGTGGCTAGTTTGAGTGGCCTGATCTCGTCTGTCGTGGGATAAGGAGCGGGCAGGCCTTAATGTGACTTTGAAGCGGCTTCTCCCGCTTCGTGACCTCTCCATTCGTAGTCACCGATCGTGATATCTTTCCCGAGGCACATATAAGTCGCTCGTGGGTGAGCTTATGCGGGAGAGATGTTAATGAACTGTCTTTTTAAAAGGCGCTGGAGGAGAACGTAGATAGGACACTAAAGAGGGACATACCCAGGAATTTTTGGACATTGCCCCTTCGACAATCTGTTGAACTTCGCCGCAATCCGCTCGCGTAACTCTGTGGGCAACCTTCTCGAAAAAAAAAATATGTATTTCAAAAAATTTGGCTGAGTTTCAACAAGTTTCACTTGGCAACGTCTTGAGGGTACTTTCCTTCTAATAAAGTACGCCAATAAGTTCAACAAGCACTTTGTTAGTTTTTCTAGTTTTATATGCACGCATAATGACCTCGGAGATGTCATCCCGTAAAAGAGACCATTTTTCGTGATCCAGTAAATGATAAGGAAGGTATGTATGTGTTTCAACAACTAAACAATACTAATTCCGGAGATATTGGCAGTGTCCAACTAAAACCTATAAAATCACTTTTTGACATTGTTCTACAGTGTTTAACATATATTTTTAATTTATGCATTGCGAATGCAGTCTTCCCTTCCAGCAGTTGCCAGCCTGCTCCTCGCTTTCCCTTTCTTGTTAATGGTGTATATGTGTTCAAAACAAATTCGAGAATGCAAATAGTTCGTTTTACCCTAATCTTTTAATGAATTAAGGAATTCGGGAACTACAGGCCCATATCCATGCTTGCAATTTTCTCCAATGCGCTCGAAAAAATAATATATTATCGCTTAAGTAAATTCAAACGCGAAATAACACAAACATCTTGTTTTCCCAACAACTTTCTAATTTATTAACACGCGAATAGGCCTACACAACTCGACAAATCGATAAAGGTTCGTTCGAACATATAAAAAACAATATGGCTGGCAGTTACAATCATTTGCCACGGCTTCCGAACATATTGTGCACAAATAACAATTTTCTTGAAGCCGCTACTTACAAGAGAATTTTTGAATATTTCATTTACCGAGATGTTTAGCATTATTAGCTAAATGCCTTGCTCTTTAAATAAGGTGTTCGCCGACATATGTGGGTACTGTTACTCCATCATTTTTTGTCGCTAATCTATATTTTCGCGTCATCTTGTCTTTCTTCCTTTATTTTTTTTTGTACTTTGTCCGCAGAACACCTCGCGGACTTATATCTCAATTTTACTTTTCCTATTAATAATTTATTTTTGCTTTTATCGTGCCGAGCTTTGTGTATTTGCTGGTAAACTCCATGTGAATATTTAGTTTACTTATATTTTGTCTGACTTCAGGCGGCTTCAATGCCGCCAGGGTGTCATAGGTGTGCATGGCGCTGCCAAGCTATCGAGAGAGAGAGCTTTAACCGGGGGCTCCTCGGCTACCATGTACTGATGTGATGCCGAAATGAATTGAATCGACTTGAATCAAATTCAGACGCTTAGTCAGCACTTAATTCTGCGTGATAGCGGCGTTTTGTCCCTGAGCAAAACACTGCTATAATGCCGCAGCGAAGTTGGAATAAGTGCCCTAAATGCGTAAGGTATTTGAAGGAAGTATCCTCTCGGCGTTGCTAATTGAAACTTGTTGAAATCTGGCCACTCTGTTGGAATGTATATGTATGCATTCTTCAAAATGTTGCCCATCGAGTTACTCTGGTGTATCGCGGTGAAGTTCAAGAAATTTACGTCACAAATTTTAGCGTCGTCTATAAGTGTCTAAATAATTATTTACCGGTAAAGATGGACTACATTGTACGATCTGCAGTGGTTTAGCCCACACTGTAAAATCATTTACGCCCTTAAAAGTGAAAAAGGGTGTAAATGTGTCTATAACTTACACACTTACGGTGTGATTTATGTAACGGACACTCTAAGGGGGAGAGTTATAGACACATCTACACCTTTTTTTTCACTGTTAAGGGTGTAAATTATTTTACAGTACAGTGAGTATAACATGGCGTTGCGCTGCTATGGTCGAGGGCGTGGGTCCGGTTGCGACCACTGCGGCCGCATTTCCACGCTGGCAAAATTAAAAAATAGAAAGAGAAAAATACTTGTGTACCTTAGTTTAGGTGCACGTTAAAGAACCTCAGGTGGTCAAAATTCAACCGGACGTGTATACGCCCCCCCCCCCCCCCCCCATGCACGGCGTGCTTCATAATCGGGTCGTGGTTTGGCACGTAAAGCCAAAATATTAATTAGTTTAAAATTCGACAGCAGATATATGATAAACACTATAGCACAAGTGCAAGGAGGCCGCGAGCGACGGGAAGATGGCGTTAGCAAATGAATTCGCGTGCACATAAAGCGTATATTGCAGGTTTCCTCCCTGTAGGTGACATCCCCCCTCCCTCCCCCCCTTTTTTTTGACGACCAAATGAAGTTGTTGCCCTTGTAACTAACAAGCAGCTCGCCGCAGGACCGATTGCCAAGCCGTCTCACTCAACTCGACCAAAAGAAGCGATAAACGCGTGTGGAAAAAAAGACATTCCTGTGGCACGCATTCCACGCGTTCCTGAAGTTGCGTATGCATTCTCAGTCGTGTATAGCTGTGTGTACCATCGGTACGACGAGAGAATGGCGTGCAAAACCTCCTACCTGTGCATAAAGGGTATACTATATAGGTAGCAGACGAAGGACGGCGAACAGACGACAAACCCAGCTGCATGCAGGTATAGCCCGGAGCCCGAGTTCTAACTTCGGAATTTGTCAGTTGCGCGCAGTCGGAGGCAGTCGCGGACTCCTGCGGCTATACGTTTCTCATTGTATAGCAAGAATGCCTTGTATATATATATATATGTATACACGGCGCGATTCTGTAACTCAACCGCGAGCCCTAGCTGCGGACAGCTCGCCGTAACACGCCCCCATTATAAGCTCGTTCACCCGCCTTGCTGTGACAGGCTGGCTCTGCCGCCGCTTAGTACCTCGCGGTGGAGCTCTCGAACATCGTTCGGAACCAGCGCCCTCCCCCCCCCCCCCCCCCCTTTGCCCTACGACACCGCGTCAACACCTATAATAGTCCGATGAAGAGTGCATATGCCTCTGTAGCGGTGAGGCCTGGAGTAGTTCGGCGGCCCGCGGCCACTACAAAGCACCGCGGCGGCTCTCCTACATGTAGGTTAACGGCGGTAGGGAACGCAAAGCTTGAGGTCCTTGCGAAAAGACATCCCTTCCTTCTGCGATTCAGTGACGGCACAGCGCGGTGAAGTGGGTTAGGGGGAAGGGGGGAGGCCGGGGGGGGGGACGGGTACAGAATACGAAAAGTCTTTCGGACAGCGGCCGGAGCGGCTTCATTCAGCAACAGAAGCTCTAGCGAAGTGTATGTGTGCCGAAAGAAAAAAATAAATAATGTGAATAAAATACGGAAAGCCCTCGCCCACCCTCCCCCTTAGGGGGGCGAGGGCCACAATAGTTCTTGTGGGACAGTGCTCCCGATCGAAGCAGCTTTGGCGGACGCACGTCTCCTCCTCCTCCTCCTCCTCCTACAGCTATGTGTAGGTGTGCCCGGACTGTACACACTCCCTTTCGTTTTCCCTCGTATTCTCTCAATGAGCCCTACCACCCCCCTCTTCCCGTCTCGCGGTTTCCCCATTCGTATACCGTTCATTCGCAGGGGCGCGCGCGCGTGCGCGCCATGCTGTGTGTGTTCAAGAACTAATTCTCGTCCCATGTACTGCGCACCGACAGTGGACCTGGCTTCTGTGGTCGCGGCAAAGCAAAGACGTCTTTGGCAACCTCCCCCCCCCCTCCCCTTCTATTAGAGGCCCGTGAAGCCTGGTGAAGGAACTGTGCGGTTCCTTCGCCCCGTTTCCTCGGCTAGGAAAGCGGTCTTACTTTTGTGTGTGTGTCTGTGTGTGTGTGTGTGTGTGTGTGTGTGTGAGAGAGAGAGAGAGAGAGAGAGCACGGAAAAAGGGGGAGGGGGCTGACGTAGTCTGCGGCTGCGTCCACATTAGCTCGTTTTGAAAGGGCTCGCCCCTCACTCCATTGCTTGTCTTTGCGGCTAATGGAGTGATGCCGAGGAGGGAAAAAAAAAAGAAAACGCGAAGGTTACGCAGAACAAGAGGTCTCGCAGTCGTCCCTCGATACAGAGAGCTGCAGCAGAAACGAAATAGACGCTCAATCTGGGATGGGTCAATGCGACGGCTGACCACCGCAACGCCAGCTCGCTGTGCCTTCTTCCTTCGACTTTGAAAGGCGCGGCGGCGAGGTTGGTTCCGCTCTCTGTGCGACCACTGTCCGCTGGTCGACGAGCCAAGCCAAGCCGGTTCGGCGTAGGAAAGAGGGCACACAAGATCAGTTCGCCGCTCGTTTACTTTGGATTAGCGAGCGCTCTTTCTGGCGTCGTTGTCGCGCGAGGTATACATACAGCCTCTTTCCTGAAAGGCTCGCGGTTATTACTGTCCCGTGCGGGGATTGACTGTGGGGGGAAAGTACGCAGCCTGTATACCTTTGCACTTCGTGTGCGCACGCAATGTGAGAGGGATCGGAGGGCCATCAATGGTGTGTGCGCAATTGTTGTCTCTTGGGTACGGGGAGCGACTGACGTCGCCGCGGTCATTCCTTCTATTCAATATATACTGGCATGAAAGGTATATGAGCGGTCGTCCATGGTTTGATCTTACGTTATATGATCTGTGCATTCCCATTATTTGAACGCACTCGTATACAACAATCCTCTTCTTGTTTTTGTGTACGCTACAGAGCGTAGCGAATGGCACTACGTTATCAAAATTCAGCGCTTAGCTCTATAGTTTCTCGCTTTTTTTTTCTTCTTCGTCGCTGCTTATGTGATGCCACAGTCCGTGTGCACTTCGTGCGTAAACTGAATCGCGTAAAGCACGCCAGTGTCGACGCATCTGTGATGAATGGGCATCTAGTAATAGGAGCTAACTTTGAACTATTTATTTCCCATGTAATAACGCGCCGCTTAGCACTGTACAGGACAGTAAGGATAACAGTTAGCGTCTGCCACAAGTTCCATGAAGTTGAAGTGGTGGTCCTTTTGTGTCAGTGCGATAGTCGCCAATGGCCGTGCAAACGTTCCGATGGCTGAAGAAGCCAACCCGGATGCCTACCAGATCATCATTATCATCATATTTATGTCCACTGCAGGACGAAGGCCTCTCCCCGCGATCTCCAATTACCCCTGTCCTGCGCCAGCCGATTCCAGCTAGCACCTGCAAATTTCCTGATTTCGTCGCACCACCTAGTCTTCTAGGTGGTGCGACTTGGCATTGGACACCACCTAGTCCTATGCCAAGTTTCCTTCTCACTGATTTCAGGCTGCGACCATTTTTTACGGCTTCCTCAGTCTTTCTCACGTTATAATTTAGAATATCACTCATTTTCGCCTTGTTGATCAGTTTTGACAGTTCCGCAAATTCTATCTTATCTCTTGAGTTGGACACTTTCATTCTTTGTCGTTTCTTTATCAGCTCCTTCGTTATTTGGGAGAGCTAGCCTACTGGTTGTCTTGGTGCCTTACCTCCCACTTCATTTGCTGCCTCTGAAGCCAGCCTCATTACGGTTTCATTCATTAGCTCTATGTCAACATCGTGATCTCTCTGTTCTAAGGCTGCAAATTTGCTTGCAAGTACCAGCCTAATGTTGTCTGCTTTTACCCTTACTGCCTGTAAGTGGACCTGTTTCTTCTTGACCAATTTTACTCTTTCTCTCTTCAAATTGAGGTGAATCCTAGCCCTCACTAACCTATGATCACTGCACTTTACCCTACCTATCACTTTTCCATCCTGCACTTTGTTGGGTTTGGCACAAAGTATGAAATCAATTTCATTCCTTGTTTCACCATTAGGGCTTTTCCAGGTCGACTTTTTCCTGAAAAAGGTGTTCATTATTTTCAGCTTATTCCTTTCTGCGAATTCTACCAGCACCTCTCCTCTAGCGTTTCTAGAATTGACGCCATAGTTGCCAATTGCCTGTTTCCCCGCCTGCTTTTAGCCCACTTTTGCATTGAAGTCGCCCATTGCTACAGTATACTGAGTTTGCACTTTTCTCATCGCTAATTCAACATCTTCATAAAGCTGATCTAGTTCCTCATCATCGTGACTGGATGTTGGAGCGTAGGCTTGTACTACCTTTAGTCTATACCTCTTATTAAGTTTGACTACGACTACAGCTACCCTCTCATCAATGCTGTAGAATTCGTCAATGTTGCCCGCTATGTCCTTATGGATTAAGAATCCTACCCAGTATTGCTTCTTATCTGGCAGACCTCTATAGCAGAGGACATGGCTGTTATTCAGCAACGTATAAGCCTCACCAGTTCTTGTAACCTCGCTGAGGCCGATGATATGCCAAACAATGTCTGGTAGTTCCTCGAACAGTACTGCTAAGCTAGCCTCACTCGGCATAGTTCGGCAATTAAAGGTTGACAGGGTCAGTTTCCATTGGCGGCTTGTCCGGACCCAAAGATTCTTAGCACCCTCTGCTGCGCTACAGATCTGACTGCCGCCTTGGACAGTTGCTCCGCAGGTGATGGGGACTGAGGTCCGTGAGTGAATTGTAGATATCATTGGGGAGGTAGCCTGGAGATAGCCTCGCTATGTTGAGGATGCTGATAAATCACAAACGTGACACGTAGCTACAATGTAGAATGCTCAAACATTCGGGTGGTTGGAGGAAACGCAATGAAGAAATAATAAATACACGAGCAAAAGGAAAAGGCAGGAAAATCAAAAAGGTGGAATAGAAACAAGATTAGAGCGTAATTAAGCAACCACTGAGCCTGGAGAAATAAACAACTAACGGTATAAAAGAAAGACGACATTCATTCAAAGCTTCAGTTCCTCAAAAATTTCGAAGAACGATAATACAGGCAGTATAGAAGCTATAAAGAGTCATTTCTTCTTCTAACCACGATCATCATCGTTCTCCTTATCTTTGTTTCTTTCCCCCACGGGCTGATTTTGACAGACGACGCAATGCGAGACAGCCCGCGCTTTCTCTCTGACGCGTTCGTTATCGTAACAGCAGTCTCAAGAGTTCACACGCGAGAGAACATCCCACTATAGCATGCGTACAGAGACCCGGAGCCGAACTTCGGAGCGCACGCTTCAACTTCGGGAGTAAACGAGGCGGACGAGGGTGTTCCGGAACGACTTGCGACTCTCAAAGGGGTGTCGGCCGGGAAGAGGAAAGGGCACGCCTCCTCCTCTCCCCCCACTCTCGGCGCTCGCTTTCGTACGCCGCCGCCGACGGCGAGCATTGATTGTCGTTCGACCGACGAGAATTTAACGACCCGTTCGCGCTCCCGTCTCTCGACTCGGCGACCCCCTTTCTTCCCTCGCGTTACCCGCTGCGTCCCATTAAAGCGAGACGTGAGCTCCGCAGGAAGCGGAAACAGCGGAAGCGTGAAAGTGCGCGAGCTATTTCGAAGCCAGAAAAACTGCAGTGGACGCCAGTGTCCGTACGCGGGTGTGTATATAACTGTGCACAAAAAGCCGCGATCCCCTTTGCGGAAAGGAGCACTTCGCAGTAGCGAGGTAGCGCGTGGTCTCGGCTTCGTTATACAGTGCCAGTGAGCTGGAAAATAAAAATAATAGGGAGAGAAACGTGGCGCTCAATAAAGCGCCGGGAGTTCGAGCGGTATAAGAGGGCGCGGTTTGCGGGGTTACTCTCGTTGATTTCTGTTCACTCCGTTTCGTCTTTTATTATTTGTACGTTATAGGAACGCTCTATCGTTCTCAAAGAAAGCGGGTGGCACGGTGGTCTGCTTTAAAAGCGATATCACCGGCTTTGTCCTGTGTTCGAATCTCGGCTCTCAGAGGAAAGAGATGATCCGAGAAATGAGACGATGTCTAGACGGAAGTGAAGGACCGCGGCCGGAAGCACGTTTCGTAGATCCTCCGACTATAATTTATTAAGAAAAAGCTTTAGCTCGAGAGGTCCTACCGAAATACAGGGAACGCAGGAACAGTTTCTGTCGACTTCTACGGCACCGAATTTGGTGAGGTTTGTTGAATTTAAATGAAACAAGTAAAAAGCCCAACGACAGTACGTATAGGGAGCAAACGTTTTGTTTAAGCAATCAATTATTTTACAAACATTGTCGAAAGCTGAAAAAAAATAGACGAAAAAGAAAACCTGAGTCATTAAGTCTACAAACTGCAGCTGAAACAAAATGACATCACAATTCTCAAAACTTGATTTATTGAGACACATAAGGAGGACCAAGAAATTGAGGTAATAGACACCGATATGAAATATGTCAGTAATTTGTAACTACGATTTTTTTTTAAAATGCACCTTGCAAGCATTGTAACGATTTCATGCAAGATGTGAATTTGCCGGCCTGAGACGCTCTATAACAGACGCAGTTTACAGAACTGCGATATCTGTTTTTGGTGCAGAGTTAAGAATTTGTAAACGTTGTAGGGGGGGGGGGTTGATCTAAAAAAAAACTTTTTCAGATTCGGTCTTTTTTTTGTGTGTGTGCAAGCTGCGATGTCTTAAATCGACAGTTTGCTTCAATACAGTCGGTATAAATTTTTTATTGCACTAACAAGCAACAACTTTCATCCGACTCAGACGCGGGGTTGTCTAAAAAATAGCATTTCTGCGTATCACATGTACTTGAATACGGAAACTGGAGTTGGCCCAGCTGGAGGCAAAGTTGACCCCGAGATAAAGCAAGAGACGCACAGACACGCTTATTTTGTCTTGTACACGTTAAGTTTACGCAACTCGTTATTGTGCAGTTAACGCAATACAACAATGCATATAGTGCATATGCATTCTTTTCTCTTTTAGCTTGCCTTCCTACTGCTTTGATCCTTACACATATTTAAGGATTTATGACGTCATTCGTGACTTCATTCAGATGACCTCTCCCTCTTTACATTGTCGTCCAATTGTTATACCTGTCTTATATGTTGTTCTTTTTAACGCCTGAGCTATAAGAGCCTGATGCTTGTGAATTTCAAATCAATAATTTCACAGCTTATGTGCCTTTCTATAACGGTCGTTTAACAATACCACGCTCTGTCTAGCTGCAGCAATCACATCGGCGCCCGTTATAAGAAAACGCACAATAAAAGCACACGCCAAATGGCAAGGTGTGCTGTACATAGGTATTCGCGGTTTTCAACTCGCAGTCCCTATAAACAAAAATTGGCAGTAAAACAACGACACCCCTGTGAACAATAGTTTTTGTTCATCATCGTTATCGTCTGCATTACCAGCCTGCAAAATCACTTCGAGGACCTCTTCAATTCATGTTTCTATGGTGTCGATCAGCGCTGCAAGTCCATATATATATATATATATATATATATGCGACATCGTCGACATTGGTCTGCTTGTTGATGCCTGTATACAAAGAGACCCTTTGCTTCATGTATACAGGGCTCAGCGATTGAAACGCGATACTGGGAATGCGGCTTGGCTGTCGGCTCTTTTTTGCGCCACCAGCTGGCTAGGGACACCGGGCCTATATAACTTATGGGTATCACGACGGAATTGAATGCCTTCGTGACGTGTGATGACTGCATTTGGTGAGCCAGCGCTCACAGCTGGTGCAAGAAGCGCCGGTCGCCATGCGCTCCCGTTATCGCGTCTCAATCGCCAAACACTATACCGTAAAAACCTGTCGCTCAGCCGAATAGAAGGTATCGACGATGGTTGCGGAAGTTTGGCTTAACAGAATGGGAGGTTTGTGTTAAGCGTTATTATTACCTTTATTTTTGCATGGGGTTCATGGAAAAACCAATCAAATCCCCGCACGTTGTTCGGAATATCCGAAAATTCGAATTAACCGGGATTCGTCCTGACGGCATACCCATACCCACAACGCGCTCATTGGCGCAGAACAGGACAGCATATACATCGTGGTATTGCTACTAGCTCTTTGATATAACCGCCGCGCGTAGATGATTATAATTCCCGTACGATAGCACATACCCACAGCGCTTCATCGGCCAAGAAGTGGGCGGTGCATTTAAAATAAAAGAGAAAAAAAGAAATACAAGCCAACACATATTGCGTATAGCATGGTTGCGAGAGCGCGCACACACACGCGCGCATGCATATATATATATATATATATATATATATATATATATATATATATATATATATATATATATATATATATATATATATATATATATACACACACACAGGATGCTTCAGGGTACACTTTCAAAAATTTTTAAAGGTTGCCTGTGGCAGATAGCTAAATTCTAGTTTATGAGCCGGTCTACTCGAAGCGGCGGACACTACTTGAAAAAAAAAATTGACGTGCAAAATTGACTAATTAACAACAATGCGATAGTTAGCTTTTTAGCTAATTATCTTATGACCGATATTGCAATTTGCAAATTCTATCAGTGTACTTCGCAAGGCGGATCCATTTGGAACGAATTCTCAGGACGACACCAGTTTCGAGATGCAGTCCCGTACTTTGCGGAGAGATGCATTGGCGTTCCCGTGACTTGTGTGCTTCAGTGCGTGAGACGACGTTCTGTTAACAAATGAACTCGAACACCAATGCATTTCCGCGCAAAGTTCGGGAATTTATATCTCGAAACTGGTGTCGTCCTGAGAATTCGTTCCAAGTGGAGCCGCCTTGCCAACTCCACGGCTATAATTTGTAATGTGCAATATGAGCCGTGAGGTAATTAGTTAGAAACTAATTACTGAATTTTTTCTAATTACTCGATTCTGCTTCTCAATTTTGCTGTGCAAGTATTGTCCGCAGCTTCGAGTAGACCAGCTCATGAGCTAGAATCGTGATACCTGCCACAGGCAACCTTTAAAGATTTTTGAAAGTTCGCTGAAACACCCTGCATATATATATATATATATATATATATATATATATATATATATATATATATATATATATATATATATATATATATATGTGTGTGTGTGTGTGTGTGTGTGTGTGTGTGTGTGTGTGTGTGTGTGTGTGTGTGTGTGTGTGTGTGTGTGTGTGTGTGTAGCGCCACTAATGGGTCAGCTCCGGACCACCGTTAGTTGCACTTCGCTCATCGAAGAGCCAAGGCCTGTGCCGAGTGAGCTCCTGAATAGCACTTTGCAATGGGTGCACGCGGCTTGCATTATGGATCCAGGACCTCAGTGAGTTGTGACGTAGTGCTAACGTCATTTCTCTCGCATTTATTGTTGAATTGCCATGAACTTTCTTTCTTTCTTTTTGCATGGCGCCTATGGAGTTCGCTGTATAACTGTATAGCGCAATTCACTGTATGACACATAACAGCGAGGAACCGTTGTTGCCACACAGATTAATCGTTAGCTTATGTATTGGCCGCTGTGTGTGTGTGTGTGTGTGTGTGTGTGTGTGTGTGTGTGTGTGTGAGAGAGAGAGCTCTTTAATGGATATTGGAGAGGTTTGTCATAATGACACCTAAAGTTTTGAAGGAGTCTCTGTGTGCAGTGCGAAACTTTTCGGTTAACCGTGGCGCCCACACTGTAACGCGGGCTTGAACTTGCTGAGCTTTTATTGTGCACTATGTTTGTCTTGCTCGCGTCTGGCTGTTACTTTGAATCCGCATCTTTCTCGTTTTGTTCACGTAAGCTTGTTCTTCCGCACATTCGAGAGAAGAGAGTTGGGCGAGGAGTGCGCACCCAACTCGAGCCAAACATCTGCTCAGCCTCGGTCATTTCTGCTCAAACCTCTCTCTGAACTCGAATGGCGCGTCTCGTCTTTGCACTCTCGTTCCGATACAGACAGGAAGCAGAGAGCAACGTCGCGTCGCACTTTGCGCTGCAACTCGGCTCTTCCTGTCCAATCGCCGCTGTGTACCGTGTGTGTCGCATTCGATCCGCAAACAGAGCAGTATACACGCCTGACCACACTGGAGGCACAGCGTGGCGCTCGGCAGGCGTGTCGTTTATAGGGAAACGAAGTGGAGAGGAGGTTGCACTTCCCGGAAATGTCCCTACGTGGCGCCTTTTGCGGGGCTTTTAATTGATCTCCGATCGCCCAGTGGGAAGCGAACGCGCCTTTCCCGGCCGGCAGTTGTTTGAGCTGAGCGGTGGACCGCGTTGCCCCATCGTGCACTCTCGAGGCTACAACGTGGCCTGCGAAGTGGGGCTTTAAAGGCGTACGCGGCAAGTGCCCTACTTTTACTGGGGGGGGGGGGGGAGGGGGGAACGGATTGCCGCTTTGGCCGCTGGGTCGCCGATAGGCTTTTCGCGTGCGCGAGTCTTCTAACTGAAGCTGCACAGAGGGCTTTTTACGGAGAGTGATCTGGGCGCGATCGCTCTGTTGGCGCAGATCGGTTGGATGGCTTGAGAGTATTTGCTCGACCGGCTTGCTCTGTTTCGCGTCTGATCGGACACGCGGGGATACGAAACTCAACTGCGTGTGCTATAGGCACTCTGGGTAGCCATGTATGAAGCACTGATGGGGCGCTATATAAATCATGATTAAAAAAGAAAGAAGAAAGAACCCCCGCATATAGAGCTCGCTTTCTCTCTAATATACGAAAGGGCAAGCGTAAGCCAACAGACAAGAAATGTGCGAAGACAAAGTAACGGAAAGACGCGAGCGAGAGAAAGAGAAAGATAGCACAGAACAAAAACTTAGCGAGTTCAAGCGCATGTTACACTGTGGGCATCGTGGGTATGCCCAAGGGGTGTCGCGCTGCGCACAGCGTCCTCTCTTTAACGTTTAGGCTATAGACCACGGTCTAAGCTGTATCGTGGCCTTGGAGGCTATCCTAGAAAAGTCCAGACAACGCACGATTTCCCAGCGCTCTATAGCTTGAGGCGTATGTACTTTCCCTGAGCAGGCTGCATGAGATCCATCTTCAGTACGCGCTGTAGGCCAAAATCTTGTCGAAAGAAAAATCAGAGAGGAAAACAATGGCTATCGGTAGATAGAACTACATATACACACAGTCACTGGAAATGATTTTTTCAGCGATTGAGTTCTCATATGAAGACGATTATCATTTATTAATTACCTTCTCCTTTATTATTAATTATTTTCTCTGTAAGTAAAGGGGGGGGGGGAGCCATTTCACACGCTTTTTTTTTGTGGGCTCTTGTGACGTTGCTCTGAAGCTCTCTCGCAAAAAAAAAAAAAAAATAAGGTGATAGATATAGGTTGTCTGTACACCATTTTACGGACATGGGCCTGCATTCACATAAATCTCTTATGTTATAACATTGTTCGTTAGAGCGAATTCCAGCCAATCCTGATGCTGGACATAATATTGCCAGCCAAGGGTAAGTACACAGTACTTATGAACGAAAAACTTTGAAAATTCGACCTGCGTTTCTTTAGCTATGCTATCAGAACATATAACCTCCTTAAACAAAAGGCGCTAAAGAAAGCTTTTTACTTTGGGATATTGTGATACGCAGACCTTCGAACGGGTTGTTTACAGAATGCTTGCAAGTAGTGTTTGTTACCAAACAGCGTAAGGTGTTGACCTCATGCGTTGTCTACGTAAAAGTTTGTTAAGGAAGGACGAGGCAGCACATGCTGCCTCGTCGGCTTATCGTCGGCTTATCGGCGAGGCTGATCGGCAAGGTCGGCTTATCGGCAGAGGAAGTATACCGACGTGATGAAATGGAGGGTACCACACTGCACAGTCAGGTTAAATGAAAAGAGAGTGCCCGTGTAAAGTATTAGAAGGCGTTATCCCTTTTAGAAACTTTCGAACGAAAGATTGAGTACGTTTGTTCTTGAAAGCAAAAACAAAGTGCCGAACATGCTGGAATTCTTTATGAACAAACATTTGTTGGTACTGAAATATACGTTCCTGAATAACAGTTTAAATACGAGTGTTTTCAAAAGCGGGAACATACTGTCGAACAAGTTAAAATACCATTAAAAACGTTTGTGGCTTCTTAAATAACCGATATTTAAGGGTCATTTAATTTCGGTGCTAAAACAGAACCCGAATCAGAAAACAGAACCCGAACCCGAATTCCCGAATCAGCTGGAATTCTGATATATCTACGTTTCAGCAGTTGAAGAAAAAAAAAGGAAGCTGCCAAATTTCACTCTCATTTCGGGTTTTGTACCGGCACCCACGAACATTCCAGTTACGCCGATACGATCGATAGCCGGGTGGCCTCAAGTTTCACACCCATACGCCCGCTGTCAGTTTGCCCGCGTGACGCAATCGCTCCCGGAATCGCCGCTGGATGGCGCCACCTTCGAGACGCGCCCGTGTGAGTTATATACGCTGCGGTTCGACGAAACACGTGGTGGTATAGCGGCTACCGCTTTTCAGTTACGTTAAGTTTGCATAAGAATGCAAGTGTCAGTCAAACATGAAAATTAGATGTTTGGGACAGAGAACGCAGCTTGCTGCAGAAAGCGTGGGACGTTCCGAAATGATCTGGAGTGCTTGCGCACATACGGGTGCACACACGGCTTGCATCTTCGCAGTTAGAGTTTAAAGAGTCACTGCCTCAACAAGTTCTCATCAGGTCTGTTGTTGTTGTTGTTGTGGTTGTTGTTGTTGTTGTCGTCGTCGTCGTCGCCACTATCGTTTAAAGGCCCATGGGAGCGTTACAAAATGCGCGCTTTGTCATTTATTTCTTGACAAAGGGCAACTTGTAGGTTTATTCTACGTAATACGTAAGTGGTAAACGTAAGAGAGGAAAGAAAAATATTAGAGGAAGAGGGATGATTGGCGCCGACTTTGGTGGTTTGTTTAAACATACACGCGATGAAATAAGTGGTATGTCAATTCAAAGGGCGCTGACGTCGCGGCGTGCGAGCGAGGCTATTGAATTGTACTGTTTGACCGCGGTCGAGCTCCACGAATGCACGGAAAGGCTTTTCTTCCTTGACTCTGACGTCTGGCGGCGACACAATGCAGATTCCGCGTGGCTTTGACGTGCCCGACGCAGACGCACCGTGGGACCGCCCGGGCTGATTACATCTTCCAAACTGCATGGCGCCGCTATATTTTGAGCTGTGCTCGCTTATCTGCCGATGGCCGCCGTGCCAACCAAAAGAAGTCATGCGGGCAAGTGGTCAGACCGGCACATAGGCTGGTCAGGTCGATTGTTGTCCTCCATTCGACGTCTCTTTCTCTATTTTTGTCCCCAGGCTTTGGAAGACAGCGGTTGGTGCGGGATACCCGAGTGCGCGTCTGCTCCTGCTATATAGCTGCTGTCGTCTGCAGTCCGTCCGCACAGAAGGCATGTGAAGGGAGGAATTGGAGATATCAACAAACGTCATGAAAATTCAGTCGTTCTTCTGACGCTGCAGACTAAATTTTTGCTACTGTGATACTGACTGCGTAACAATACAATGTACAAATGCCAGGCTATTATGTTCAGCTTCTGATTAAAGGGGGCATTCATTGCCCAGCAACACTATAAATAAGTTTAAAAGCATTCCTTTAACTCTAATTCTGTTCATTTGGCTGAACAAGTGTTGACTATTGGGGAAAAAACCAAATACCGAAAATCACTTCTTTTCTTCTCCTTTTATTGTATTCGCTTTTATCTTTAGTTTTCCTTCTTGAATAGCGCGTCGAAACAATATGGCTGGTACGTCAATGTGTCGTCACGGATTTCCAAGCGTATTTTCGTATTTGGGGGGGGGGGGGTTATTACGCAGAAGAAGCTTTCCAAATATGCTCGCTTGAATTTTTATAGTACATTCAGAATACCATACCGTCGAACGCCTTTATAACGAAGCATTTGGGCCCTCCGAAATCATTCGTTAAACTCGTTGTGTAATCAATCGTTCCTCATATTCGGTCATTTCGTTGTAAAGGTTGCGCGCCGCACAGCTAGCTCGCAATAGAACAGGGAGAGAGTTATTCGTTCGTTATACAAGTCATTGCGTTGTATAGATGCATTTGTGGTAGAGGCTCTCGACTGTATAGTCCTTCTGTAACATTTAGCCTAGTCCGCGTGTGGAGACGCTGTCAAAATCTATGCCCATGTGGTGCACGTATACTTCAAGATGAGGCCATCGCCCGCGTCTCTCGCATTTGCGTTTTTCCGGCTTGCCAAAGCCTTCTCTAGGATTGTAGCAGATGCTTTGTAGCCGATTTGGCGTAGAAGATGTACAAGTTACAAGTATACAGCCTCACCTAATCGTTCCGTTTAGTATCTCCTTCAAGACGGCATATCGCTCCTCTTCATGCAGATGCGATCACCGCAACCGAAACGCCATTGCGTAAACAAATTTCAGGCTGCCCCTTTCATCTATATAGAGGATGGGGCGCCTGGAAGACACCATATACGGGGCATAAAAAAAAAACGTACGTATAAACGAACGGGATATACCGTATACACGCAAGCCATGGGCGCCTCAGACATAACGCAGCCCACAGCATGTGTATGCGCAGAGCTAGACGCGATTCAAAACCACTTTCCCCTCGTGCGAGGTCGCGCGGGACAACTTTGATGAAATCTTCGCGGCGCGGGCTATAGTGTGATGGGAGGCGACAACCGCTCCCACCGCGTCTCGTCGCGAACGTTTGTCACGACGCATTGTGACAGGCGTGTATATGTAGGGCGCTTCGCGCCTCCACCTTTTCTTATGGCGTCGGCGTTGTCAAAGGAACGCAGGAAAAATTCCGGAATACGCAGAAGGTGGGAATGCAGTCGAATGGGCGCCGCGGTGTTTGCGATGAGTAACACGAGAAGGCCGACGGAGATAAAACGGGTCTGTAACGGGAACGAGTCTCAGGGTTGTGATGACGATGATGTCGTCGTCGTCGTCGACGTTGTTGTTGTTGAAGAAGAAGAAGAAGAAGAACAAGAAGAAGAAGAAGAAGAAGAAGAAGAAGAAGAAGAAGAAGAAGAAGAAGAAGAAGAAGAAGAAGCTGATGACTCAGAAACTGGCGCACACCAACTGAAGGGATCCAGTTATATCTGCTTTGTCGTCGTCGTTGCTGTAGTGATGAGGATTATTGGATGTTATTGGTAGTAGCTGTGGTCGTCATCGTAAACGATGGAAAAGCTAAGAGAAATGTATCTTGCCAATGTGTCCGGCCGGCCTCTTCGGAAGAGGAAAAGAAGACGCTTACGGCGAACAATTGGAAGGGAAGGTTAGTATGCATCCATCTTGGTGAACAAAGTGCCAACAAACCAAGACAGAGAAGGCAGATGCGCGTCTGTAGGTGTTCGCATTCACTCTCGTATAAACTGTTATGTTCTATAGCTGTTCGCAAGATGAATCTATATCTTGACGAAGGTGATGGCCACTTATCTTGAACATCTTACTGTAGCAAGCTCACTCTCCCTCTTTTGCCTCCCTCCCCCAAACACCCTTTTCTTCCAAATTAATATTTTTTTTAATTTTTTGCGGTCTCCGGATGTTCGATTCACCCTTTCGCACCTAAGTACACTTCCGTAAGGATGATGTACTACAACAACAACAACAACAACAACAACAACAACAACAACAACAACAACAACAACAACAACAACAACAACAACAACAACAACAACAACAACATGCGAATGCTGGAGCATGCGGTCCGAGGGCTTATCCGCGATACCTGCCAGTTTCGAAAGGATAGGCCCGGCAGCGCTAAGATAAGCGCATCATGAAGTCTGCTCAAATGGTAAAGAGCACGGTAATCAAACATGAACGCCGTTACAGAAAAAAAAAGTAACCGATTACAATTACAATTGCCCAATTCCGGAATGTAGGTCAATTATTGCCCCACAAGAGTAATTGATTAATTACTAAATAGTAATCGAATACTTCTACGTTACTTTCCTCCAAACGTTTACTAAAGATTGCGCAGATGTATTGACAGAACGATCTGGTCTGGCCCCTTCAGTGGGTCCTCTGCAGCCCTTCGCACATTGCTTATCTATGCTAACAATCGCTTAAAAAAGAAATCGTTGGTCATCGTCCCTCGCTTTAGTTGCGAAGACGTCAGCAGCAACACTGAAAACTTGCTCTAGGAGCTGTAGGAAAATGATAAGGTGGCTATACAGTTTGCTTGTTGTGCTCGCTGTGGGTAGGACGTTGTTGTAACGTATATACGAGTCTTGCTCTCAATACTTCGGTTATTCAGCACCTATAGGTTCTTTACAAAACGCAGGGCTTCGTTATTGCTGGGCCCTGGAGAAGACGACCCTGGTTCGGCCAGTGAAAAGCTGAGGAAAACATTCGTATGTGACTTCCTAGCACTAACGCGACAATTAAGTGGCCTTCGCCATCGAGACATAACTGCACCTGTTCATTTCATCGGCCAAGCTCTGGTGTAGCGTTAGGATGAGAAAACCATTACGGAAATCCTGTGTTTGCCTGTCTGAACATGCGCATGCGCAAAGGCTGCATGCTGCTGCGTGTGGCATGATCTCGACCGTTCTAAACGGCATAGTTTTCGCCAAATTCAGGTACTCCAAAGCTGCGTGGTTCGTTGCAGCTTGTCTCATCAATAAGCTAACTGGTTTCATGTAATTAGTTACCGAAGAAACAAAAGTAATTGAATTAATGTTATCGTGTAAATGAAGTGATCGTCAAATTACAATACACCAATAAGGTAATTGATTACGAGTAATTAATTACACGAAATTCGTCACGTGCACGTCTCACGGTAACGCTGTCAGACTACACACTCAGGCGTTCGCCTGTCTCTTTAGTTACTTTGTACAAAACACTAGAGAGGTTTAGCCGTGCAGTGTTTCGGTATCAGCCCGTACGGCAATACTGCAATGTTGTGCTGTGTACAACCTGCTCTGTTTATTTTTCTTTTCCGGACGGGCAGATTTACCGTATAGGTTCAGGCGTTTTCTTTTTCTTTTTTTTTTGTAAACAGTGATAGAGCAAGGCTAAAGAAACCCCAACACACGGCCCTCCTCACCGAGCTATAAAGGACGGAAAGTCAAAAGGAACGAAAGTACTAGGACACCACACATCACATTACTGTTCCAAATATACTGCATACACACGGCTTGGACAAACAACTTCGTCGAGAGTTTCACGGTGCGGAGGAAGGGGGGGGGGGCGAAACGGGGGGTCCGCGCGGCGTGGCGTTCTTCGCGAGGTAACCGGAGCTCGGTCCTCCTTTCCCATTTTGTGCCAGTTAAGGAAGGCGTAGGGAGTTAGCGAGAGGGAAAGGGGGAGAAAGAAGGTGGAAAGGAGACGTTATGAACGATGATGAAAAGAAACGAAAGAAAAAAGAAAGAAAGAAAGGGTCGGTCGGTCGGTCTCCGTGCGCACCACCTGAGAGCTTTCTTCCCCCTACGTTCTCCGACTTGGTACTTGCTTACCTTTCTTTTTTTGCCATTTTCTTTCTACTTGGCTTCCTTCGTTCCCCCGAGAAATTTCGGCGTTGCTTCTTTCTTTCTTTCTTTCTTTCTCAGACTCGGAACTAGACGTACTACTCAAGCTCCTCTGGAAGCCGCGGCGCTACACGCGTAGGTGTCCCTCCACGTGCGTGCGGTGCTGCTGCGCCCGTTCTCCTCGAAGGTCCGCGCCACTTGTGTTCGAGTGGTTGCCCGCGGAAGAAGGTTCACGACGACGCGGTCGCCTCCACCCCGAGCGGGCTGCCGCACGGCCGGGCTCGAGTCGCGGCGACGACGACGACGAACCGACGGACGGGACGACAGTGGTCCCGAGTGCGAGGCGACGGGCATACCCGTTGCTGCTACAGTTCCGGCGATCGAGTACGACGGCCATGCCCAGCGTCGAGGGAATCTCGCCTCCGCCGCCCGCGGAAGCTGGCTTCCCCCTGGAGCGTCGGAGGAGGCGCGCCCACGGGTGAGCGTTGTTGTGACCTTGATCGAGGTGATGGTGGACACGCGGTGTATACACTGGGAAATAATTTGCACCCTTAAAAGCGAGAAAGGGTGTAAATGAGTCTATAACTCACACCCTTAGGGTGTGATTTGTATAACTCAGACCCTAAGAGTGCGAGTTGTAGGCACACTTACACCCTTTCTCACTTTTAAGGGTGCAAATTATTTTACAGTGTAGCTCAGGGTCCGTGGCATATAGAGCTGTGGAGCTCGAGGTTGCGGTGCGATACCGACCGCATTCCTACGTGGGGGGGGGGGGGGGGGAGAGGGGATGCACAAACGGTCGTGCACTAGTGCGTTGTATGCACGTTTTAATGAAAACCGTGTGGGGAAAATTCAATTCGGAATCCTACGCTAATGCGTGCGAGTCATAATCACGTCGTGGTTTTGGCACGTATTACACCCCAGTATTTTTTTTTTTAAATTTTAATGACCAGGGGGAGTCCTCAATGACGAGGTGTGTACTCTCTGCGGAGGACAGGCCGAGAATCGGGCAGAAACGTATAGGTCAAATTGCGGCTATAATAAGCAGAGAAAAGAATGCTCAATGAATTATACCAAGCAGCAGCAGCAGCAGAACATGGTTGTGCGGCGAGACTAACTGTAACATAAATATAAAGATATTTTAAATAAAGAAATACAAGTTATCCTTTTAATAAAGTGAGGGAGAAAGAGGAATTGATTTGTAAGAGCAAAAAATAAAATAAGGCGAGATTTGGTTAGATTGCCAGTAGAGGGGTAAAAGAACAGGGCAATAGGGAGAGGGGTGGTGGAGCGCAAATCGCAAGTTAGTTACTGCGCCTAGCTAGAAGTGCGGCCTGTTTAAGGAATTACTCGGGAAAACAGCAAGTGAAGTGAAATGAACGGCCCAGAAAAAAAAAAGCAAGCAAGCAAGCAAGCAAATCTGCAACAATTTGTTTCATGCATTACTTTTTGAGCCTCCCCAATGGAACAGTTGATATGCGCAATTTTAATTCTGAGGAGATCGTGGGTTCGAATCGCGGGGCCGCATCTATTTGTAATGTTTTATTTTTATTTGATTCGATTCATTGCTTTTTGTCAGTCGTCAACGTCACTTCGACGATCCCTGTTATCGCGGAGCCACGATTTCGTTGCGAACCAGCTGTTGAAGGGCAAAAAAAATAAATGTAGCTAAAAAAATGAAAGGAATTGTTTACGGAATGTAGAACCTTGTAGCGACGACTCCATTCCGTCGAAGGCTGAACGTAACAACGTTCGTGTATACCTAGCTTTCAGGCTCCTTCCGTATAGCCCCAGTATTGCTTGGGAGCAGTTAATCGATCGAAACCTTTTTTTTTTTTAACGACATTCAAAAAATTTAACGGCACAGCGTCGTAAGTTTACTTTTTCTACCATTTTCTTGATTAAACAAATCTTTGTTGAATCGGCGTAGAAGGTTTCAAGAAAGCAGATGTGACCGAGGACTGTTTTTGTTTTATATTAAATTTATTTTCACTGTGTTGCTTAAGTGGATTTGCGGCGAAGCCCGATCTTGCCTCGCTCTTGGAACGCTTTGTGGTAAGTTCAAATTTGGCTTCCAGTGAGAGTGAAAGGGCAAAGGAAAATATCGTGTGAAGTTGCTGGTAACGAAAGATTGGTTTATTTCGTGCAACCAAAATGAGAAGAGGGAAGAAAAGACAGACAGAAAAAAAACATAGCCAGGAAAGGGTGTCAGGACGGTCTATTGTAACACCTTCGGAAGTTCGGAAACTTCTGAAGCTGCCACTTTTCGCATTCCATTTGGGTTGCAGTATACGCGAATAATATCATCAACGCGGCGAGGCGATCATGACGGCGCATGTCTGGTACATATACTGTGACTGTGATTGCAGCTCCTTCAATAGCTTCAGAGCTTGTCGATCGCCCCTTCAATATGATCGGTAAGCTATTCATTCCTCCGAGATTTTGAATTTCCTGCGTTGTCAATTTTTATGTAATCAGAAAGTACAAAAGGAGAAGAAAAATGAGAGGAACACCGCGGATTGTGAACAGTATATTGAGCCAGCGATATCGGCCTAATTTTATCCAGACCCCGCGCGATTCAAAAAGGATAAGCACAGGTCGGTCATCAGGTCATCTGGTTTAAGGGAGAGAAAATGTTTGATTAGATAACTGTAGGTGTTACTGCGTGCAGCTACATGTTTCATGTGCTATATTGTGATTATGGCCCCTTCACTCAGAGGGACTGTTGATAAATTTCTCAAAGATCGATACTCTTTATTCTAAATCGCTAAAGACTCCATTGAAAGAAAGTCGAGGTGGCACTACGATCCTTTCTGCATCTTCTAATGAGTGCTCTCAATTGCAGAGTAATCAAATATAAGATATTGTACCGTCAACTGTGTTGCGTTTTTCATCAAACGGATTGAATCACTCTTTCGAACCACGCGCATGTGCACACGTTAATTATGAGTTGTAAGCGTTACGAGGAGGAGGCAACTATTTTCGTCCATTGTTGAGTGAACACGCCATTTCAGACATTCCGTCAAACATGGTATAATGCAACCGACATTGTTGCCTTGTGTATAGCTTTACTCAGCACTTTGATGGGAAATGAAACTAGATCGAGTGCGCGGCGGGTTCAATTTATCCGAAGTTTTCTCCTTATCGCAACACCCAGTGGTAGATGCCCAGATTGGCCTCAAAGAGGTTCATTGAAGAGCGACAAATACCGGTAGGAACGTCCGGCCCACTTGGACTGTGCTATAATATATACCTTCGGGGTTTGAGAACAAATGAAGGACCGTGCAAGGAGCGATGGAACGAAAAATGGTAGGCGTAACGTTAAGAGACAGGAAGAGAGCGGTGTGGATCAGAGAGCAAACGGGGATAGCCGATATTTTAATCGACATTAAGAGAAAAAAGAATGCAGCTGCGCAGGCCATGTAATGCGTAGGATGGATAACCGGTGTGGTGAGTAAGTGAGTGAGTGAGTGAAGTAACTTGATTTCGGTCCAGAGAAGACGCAGGGGAGACCCTGCGCCACCCGGCTAGTCCCACAGGGACCGCCAAACCGAGGTTGACGGCCCGATCCCGGGCCCTCTGGACGGCCAGGGTGTGGTCGACTATACATATGGAGGTGCAGAATGGCTGCCAACAGAAGGGAAAAATAATCGTCCTGCATAAATTCAGTCCTGCATAATGCGTCACTTTCTTTCTTTCTCTCTCTCTTTTGCACGCACGTAATGCGACTGTAGCGCCGCCCCATCTTCGTGTGGTCAAGTTCTTCTCTGTATGGTCAGGAATGAAATAAAGAGGGCGCGAGATAAGGAAATATTCGTAGATCCAACACACTCGTTGCAGCAGAGTTCCCTCTATAAACGTTCGTTAAAAAAAAAAAAAAAAAAAAACCTACGATTGCCGCTGCTGCCACCACGCATGCAGCGTTCCGGCGTTGTTTCAGTGCGGTTAAAGGTCAGCGTAAAGGTAGGCGTAGCGCGTTGTATAGCGAGGACAAAAGAAGCGACACGACTCACTACTGCCAAGTGTGTATCTTGTCACTATACTTATTTTGTCCTCGTTTGCAACGGGCTACGTCTTTTGCCATGGTTATGTACCACTGACGAGCTCAATATTGCCACCCTATAGTATCGTAACACTGCCTATATAAGCTGACCGTAAGGGCGCGTTCACACCGACGACTAACAGAGGTCGCGCTACCGACCGCGAGTGGGCGAGGTTCCTAGATTGTTTGATCTCTATAAGGATCCCTTACGTGTCGCATCAAAGGAGCGACTGACGGTGACCGGTGTTCATATCAGCTTGCGCTGCTGCAGCCTGTTGCCGCATTAAAATGTCTCGCGATTGCCTGCATGGTGCCGTTCAACGTCCTACTCGAGCGGCCATTTACACGTAAAATAACCGTAAGCGTATATTCCGACGTCCCGCGCCTGCTGCTTTGGTGGTTGGTCCAGCAGCTCTCCGGAAATCCGCCGGATCGACTGCAGACGACCGTCTGCAAGTCGCGGAGCTGAAAATTCGTGCAGCGAGCGACGAATCCGAAACCGTCGCCTTGCGACGGTTTCGCGACGTATGCGATTTGTGTGTCGCGCGTCAATTCGCCTTCAACAGGTGGGCTGTCGCTTTTCAACTGCAGTCGCCTCCTTTACCATTGCATATATGTATAGTGCCGCGATGTCGATGCAACGCTCTCTCTCTCCCGTTGTCTAGCTAACCGTTGTGCCTCCCGCGGGGCGTTCAGACCGTCCTTTCCGCGTGCGTTTTTTTTTTTTCGCTCGCGTGCGGCCGCGCGAGCGCGTTCGAGTTGGCACGTGCCGTTGGTCTTCGCCGCGCTGTCGCGCAAGCGCCTCAACGATCCGCCCGGGCGACGCGGCCGTTGAGAACACACAGCGCGCGTTATTGAGGCTTCCAGCTGAGCCGTCGTATTCTTCGACGGAACGGGCGCGTGCGGGCGTCTCCGGTTACGCGAAAGCTCATTGCGTTCAATTCCGCGACGACGTACGACGGCGAGACACGTGCGACGGTCGGTTGCGGTTTCCGCCGCTTTTTTTTTATCTCTGTTGCGAACACCCCCCGCCCCTCCCGCATCCGGTTTCTTTCATTTTCATTTCAGTCTTTTTTTTTTATGATCGTACCCTCAGTGAATCTGTTCTCTCTTTCTCTCTCTTAGATGAGGTGGTGACACGACGCCACCTGTAAGCGTTTTGGACACGATACGGGTATATACTGTGTATACTCAAGCAAGGCCATAGCCTCGCTTCCAAGCGTGGCCCATTAATATCGCCTGAGTTTTCTTTTTTTCGGTGCTTTTTTCGGTGTTTAATAACTACGTGTTCTCAATAAAACGAAGTTAAAATGACACAATGCGAAAAGAAAGTTTTCGCCAGAACCGACCTCGTGATGATTGTCGATCGACGTCAATGCGAGATATAGCAGTCAAGCAAAAATATGCACCGACGCCCGTACCGCATTGCTTAAGACGCACCTTTAATTTGCGATCTGCAAAATGAGAGAGGTAGGCTAAGAATACTATAGTCGGCGCATTACTACGCCCACGCGCACCACGACAGAGCGTAAGGTGTACATCTTCGTACACATCACAAAGAAAAGCTCATAAACGCGGCCTCCCAGCCGCGTGGCAACAGTTTTTATCCCATCTTTAATGCATTGTATAGAATTGCACGACGTTCAGTGTATCCATTACAACTTCGAATGAACTGCGGCGCGATTGCATACATATGAGTTTTCTCAAGCGTGAAACATTTAATTTTCGTTGTCAGCTATACTGTGGGACACAGCGCGTGTTCTCACTTTTATGTAAGTCGGCGAGCACGGCGTTTTGACATCAGTGTGCACCAGTACATATAGAGTGGTGCTCGCAGCAAGTCGACAGAGACTTGTCAGCTTCGCCCAAGGGGAAGCATCGAAACCGACAGCAAGGTCTATCGTCGTTACACTCGAGCTTCTCGGACGCTGTTCTGTAACACTATATATAAGCGGAGGCGACATGGCGGGACGCAACGGCTGCATAGCAACGTGGAATAAGCGACCTGCAGCGTGGCGTGTCACAACGCGGGAGAGATCGGGAACACGCCGGTAGCTGTGATATCGCGCCGTCGCATATCTGGTATACGCACGAGATAAGATTGCAGTAATTTTAGAAAAATTGCCGCAAATAATGCAGGTCGAAAAAATTCTCCACTTCGTTTCCTTTCTTTTTTTTGGGCGGGGGGGGGGAGGCGTTTGTCACGGCATGGAGGGGTTGATGTCCGTTCTGCTGAAGACTGGTGCACGCATGCGCCACTGGCTGTGTTCACGGTGAGCCCACAGCTGCTTAGCAGGAACTATATGCAGTTAAAACTCGATCTAACGAAACCCGAGTCTACGAAGTTCCCGATCTAACGAAATTTCCATTCTGAGGTGGATATGCCCATAGGGTTCAATGTTATCATCAACCCGAATTAACGAAACAAACTTGGCCGAACTCGGTTTAACGAAGTGTTTTTCCTGAAATAGATGAGTAAGGAGAAGCGGTGATTTCTTTCTAATTTTGACACAAAAGGGTTCTTCTTCGAGTGCGCGCTCTAAAGCTATCGCGTATTTAGGCGCCATGGTCGCATCTCTATAGCTTTATTTTGACGAGGCTGCGCGCTGCGCTGATACACGGAACAGCCGACTCAACACCGCCTCGGTAGGGGCGGGCGGCGGTGGTTGCTTTCGTTATTTCATGGTTTATGCGACAGATATCTGGATTGCAAATGCAATGGCGTGGTAGCTTTTGCGAGTCGCGACGTTACAGTTTTAGATTTCGAAGGACCGAAAATTTTTGTTCTCGATTTTACAAACTTCGCGATTTAGCGAAATAATTCGAGCGTGGTCGATCGTCACTTCGTTAAATCGAGTTTCAACTGTAATCTGTGCGCGCACAACGTGCGGGCCATAAGCGGATGCCAGGACGCTGCACCTTCGTGGCTTCCGCAGAGACACGGAGAAAGGAGTCGCAGAGCTGCGGACGTGTTATGCGATGATCCACTTCGGCGATACAATCGCAAGCTTGGCCGTGCTTTGGCCATCAGGCGCGCGCTGATTGATATGGTTGAGCAAAATTGAATGAGTTGATTCCCATGGTTGGACAGTATACGTCATACGATTTCGATCAACCAGCCAATCAGCGCTCCTGACGGCCAAGGCGCGGCCAAGGCGATAGCGTCACCCAAGTGGATCGTCGCAGAATACATCCCCTGATTGGGCGAAGCGAAACGCGGCGCGTGCACTTTGGCTCCGTCGCTTTTGCAGCCAAACGCACTGTGCATCCCTGTATGGATTTCTCCACGCGCCGGACAGCGCATGCGCGTCGACACCGTGACGTCACGATGGCGGACGGCACAAACGCGCCTCGAGTGCCAGAACTTATTTCAGTAAAGATGAGTCGTCCAACCTTTTAGTGTAGAAAACATTTCAATAGCGTAGTTCCCACTATATTTTTTTTTTTACCTATGTAATTCGGAGACGATGGCTTAAAGGATACGAAGGAGGCCCAAAGAATTTTTATCGTTTAGATTTTTATGTTATGGTTGCCCCCGATGATAATTAGATGTGCATACTAACTTTGCTGACTAACCAGAAGAACAATGGAGGCTCTTCAATATACAAGTTGGTTCCGTACTTGCGTTACTGGGCGTGCGTTTAAATTGCGGACCGCAAGTGTTAAACGCACCTGCATTATACTTTAAGCCCGTGACATATTATCGCCACGTACAGCAGGTGCGTCCTGATGTATATAGTCGTTCTCGAAAACCGTGTTGTAGATACAATGTCAGCCTTACTGCTTCCTCTTTCCCAGCGCGCCGCGCACGTTCCAATAATGTGTCGTGGGGCGCGATAACGGCGTCATTTCTGGCTCACCTACGCGGCTTCATGTGGCATATAGGGTGGCAAGTGCTCCAGACGCGTGACAGGCTATAGAGCAGTGGGGCGTAGTCCCGTCTTCGCTGTGTCCCAATTGCCCCCTTCAAGAACCCAACAAATATGTGCTCCTGCAATGCGTCGTTGCTATACGGTATCTTGGAGGGCCGTGCATGCTGGTTTCCGTGGCCCTGGAGTTGACCGCTTTATTACATATGGTCGCTGCTCACGTGACCGCTTCGCGCGACTTTCCATTGCTGCGCGAGCCTTTTGTCTATGGCGTAACCGGTGCGAGGCAGTTGCCGCGGGACGTTGTCGCCGCGCGCTGTTTCCGCTTCTGGAGAGGCTCTACTTTGAGCTACTGTCGTTTCTGTGAGAGGAGTTCTTCCTTGGGAAAGAGGAGTTCCTTCGACAGTGGCCATGCCGTTTCCTGTCGGTGGCTGCATGATGTACGCGTGTGGCTTAATTTTCGACCAGCCTGGCTCTTGCAGCCAGGCTATCACGAGCATTCATTGGATGTGCATAGAATGTACGTGCATGCCCGTGATTTCTGTGTGTGCATGCTCTCGTATACAATATCATTTTTGTATATGCGCACCTCATAGCATCACTACAAAATTATGTAAAGTGTCTCTGTCATATCGTCATTGTGCGTAACCATTGGGTACACTGTATACATACTGAACATCATTTCATATATGTGGCATTTAGTTTATGTGTAACTGCGCGTTTCCGTGGGTATATATGTGGTTATATGTTAGTGAGTGAGGACTCGGACACTATACTATGAAAACTTTCCGTGTATACATGCAATGCTTCGTACTTTGTACATGTTATCGTCACCTGTAGAATTTATTTATTTATTTATTTATTTATTTATTTATTTATTTATTTATTATACCTCAAAGGCCCCAGAGATGGGGTATTACATGAGGGATGAGCTTAGTTTAACAAAACAGTGATTCGAGAGCAGCCTTGAAGTGATGAGCGTCGGAGTCATGCGTGACGTCGGCAGACAGATCGTTCCAGTCCCTTGCGGTTTTCACAAAATATGATCGTAGATGGGAGGTATAGTCTGCGCCGGGGGAGGATACACGGCTTTTCTGTGGTTAATGCGGTTGGACTGACGATGAGCTGCTAATATAGCTGAACTCTGGAGTGGTGAATGTTAGAATTTGTGAAAAAGACACAGTCTAGAAACAAGACGTCGTGATTTTAGATTAGTAAGACCGGCACGGGTTTTTAGTTCAGACACGCTTGCATGATAAGAATATTCAGAGTAGATAAACCGGGCTGCACGGTTTTGAACTGCTTCCAGTGTATTAGATGAGGATCCCAGACAGAGCATGCATATTCTAACTTAGGACCGGACATATGTAACATAAGCTAGTAATTTTACATATGGGGGAGCAAGTCTTGGGTTCCGGCGGAGAAAACCGAGGGTTGGATTCGCGGCATTGGCTCAGTTAATGACATGATGTGACCAAATTAGGGTAGTTGAAAAGGTTATGCCGAGGTATTTATATGAGTCAACGGATGAGATTTCTGAGCCGTATATGGTGTATTTCCCTGATTGGTGATGCTGTCTGCGATGGAAAAAAACTAGTGAGGTTTTTTTAGCATTTAAAGAAATCAACCGTTCGTTACACCATAATTCAATGCGTTTTAGGTTATTTTGAAGCAAATCCATGTCTTAAGTGTTAGTTATGGGTCGATAAACTACACAATCGTTTGCGAACAATCGAATATTAGAAGAGATCTCAGTAGGAAGGTCATTAACGTAAATTAGAAAGAGTAGTGGTCCGAGAACTGTGCTTTGTGGTACGCCCGAAAGGACAGAATATCGTTTAGATGACTGCGTGTTAGCAAATGCAAGTCTAGTACAAATGGATTAATCTTGAGACGGGAAAGTTTTAGGAGTAGCCGTTGGTGTGGAACTTTGTGAAATGCCTTTTCAAAGTCTAAGAAAATCGCATCTACAGGTACGTTCAAGTCGAGGTTAGAACTTAGATCATGAAGAAATAAAGCTAGCTGGGTGCCACATGAAAAACCTTTACGGAAACCATGTTGAGCAGGATGAAATAGGTTATTGGATGCCAAAAAGTTTATGAGCTGAGAGTAAATAACATGCTCCATTAGTTTGCAACAAACACTGGTGAGTGAAATGGGACGACAACTATATAGCACAACGATGGAGGACCTCTCTTTTTTTTTGGGGGGGGGAGGGGGGGACTAAACAATCTTGCCTACTCTCCAGTCTTCCGGCACCCCTCCGTGATCGTGATTCAGTGTTCGTATCACCTCTTGTTGAAATAAACTTTTTCTAAACAAAGGTTTTTTGTCGAGGACAGAGAGAACATCCTGCCGGAATGCGGCGTGGCAGTACTAAGGTTCGCGCAGCAGTTTCTGCGATGCCCTTGAGTGGAGGTTCACGCTCAATTACCACAGGCCATGGCCTGGCGCATTATGGCAACCCCCAGGGTGTTCCCGTTGAAAACGTGTAAATGCGACGCGTATATAGCCGTCATTCAATTCATGATGTACATCATTCGCAAGGTATGCGTAGAAATGCAGGTATGCGGATGGCCCTGTGAGACGTCAACCCACAGATGTCAGGAGGATGTGGCGATGCTATAGAAGTCTGTTGTTGACGTAAGCATAGCGTTGTCAGGAGAGGTCGTATCTATATGATGCAGGGTGTCCCAACTATCATGCACCAAGATTTAAAAACATGCAAATGTCACGTACTGCTCGACAGAACCGGTTTTGACCAGCTATATATACGTGGCATTTGCATATTTTTAAACCTTTGTGCATGATAGTTGGGACACCCTGCATATACAACCTCTCCTGACGATGATATGCTGACGTCGTGAAAGAAGCTCGCGAATACGCTCAAGGTGCCTCAGGTGGCCATTCGCGAGGCAATTTTGCGCGTATTCGAGGCTTCTTTCGCGCTCGGAAAAACACATTTATATAGTGCGTATTGAGCAAGAGAAAGCTTTATCGGGAGTTTTTCATGTTGCTCTACAATTTTATGATTTAAACTTTTCACCGAATTATAATGTTTGAGAAGTTGATTAGTTAAGACAAATTATGTGATTAGGCGCACGACGAGAAAGTAATCTGAGAATCTCCTATAGTGACGGCAAACAACATTACCTTGGTTCTTTCTGTCCAGCTACGTGCCATTTGTGTATATTAAGATCTTGGTGCATGATAGCTGGGACGCCATGTATATATACTATATGCAGTGAGAAGTGCGACAGGTGTAAATACATATAAGCCTTCTACACCTCTTGTGTCACTGTGGCACATACCATTCCGGGCGAGTGACCAAAACTGGGTCCAAGTGGTCCAATTATGGGGTACAGACAAAATCTGAGAAATAGGTAAAAACGATTAAAGGAACCATTTGAAAATTTAATCGCGCCCTATTCCGTGAAGTATATAGTCGGCGCGCTTTTAGACCTGAACTTATATAGGATATAGGAGCCGACATTATAGAATGGCTTTGCAGTACTGCGGGTGTACGGGAGTTTTTCGCCGGAGGCATGAATGAGATTAAACAAAGGAAGGAGAAATGCAGGTTCATAAGGTGAATGTGTGAGGTTATAGGACACAACGGATAGAGGTCTTCATTATTTTTGTTCTTTTTTCATAAGTTCTGCGTAATTGGGTATAGGGGTGCCATATACGCGAAAACCACGTAAAGTTGCTTGAAAATTCACATTTGGAACGTTTTGGCAGCGTTGTCGAACACTTAAAGGGACACTAAAGTGAAAAATGATTTCTTCTGCATCAGTAAATTACCATTCTACAACATCAAAAACACCACTCTTACAGCGATAAGATGTTTGGTAAGCCAGAAAAAGCGCAGGAACGAACTACGGGTGGCGGCGCCTAAGTTCCCGCACCTGGGGGCTGTGACGTCTTGGATTTTGATGGCATCTTCTAGGGCCTACTAATTATATATAGCGGTACAGATTGACTACATTGTGTTCTAAAGGAACCAAATATTAAACATGGCAAGTTTCGGGAACCTTTATTCAGCCTACGCGGCCCAAATGCGAAAACATACTTTGAAGTCCCTGACGTCACGCTGACGTACCGGCGCTGGGGTTTCGGCGCGAAATTCAAGTACTTATACATGGACCTCCATTTTCTCATCTAATAATCAATCTATTTCTTTGATATGACTGCCTGCAGGGTTCTCAAACAATGCTTCATTAGTCTAAACTGATTTATTGTTTCGCTTTAGTGTCCCTTTAGCGACATGTAGACGCGCGTTCATAACACAATGGCAAGCACTGCAGCTGCACAAGGCGCCTATACATGCAGTTGCAATCAAAGACCGCTTCTACGTACTAACAGGACATTTAGGCGGCACTAAACCAGTGTTTCCCATAAAATATTGTGTGAATCTCATTTTCTTACAAAATCTCCTCATGTGTGTTGTATACTATATAGCAACCGATATTTCGCGCGATCGTGAGCGGCTACTATTCCCGTATATTTCTGGACGTTATTAGGACGTGTTCTCGAACGCATATTCAAGGTATACCCCAATGTGGCATATATTTCCGACGCATGCAGCTCTGCTTCTTGCCGATGGTAATGCATGACATGACAAAATAGTGCCGGAGACGTACATGTCCAGGTTAAGCCACCGTCAACGTGGGAGAAGCTTCTTTACTCTTTAGATTATGTATCATGCTAGTTCCACTCTAATGCAATACGCCAGGCCGTGATAAGAAGCCTGTCGCCACGTCTTGCAAGTCTATATATGTGCACATCTGGTTGCTGCCGTCGACTGCACCAGATTCTGTAAAATTTTACTCTTACTACTCTCACTACATTTACTGATACAAGTAGGCAGTCAAGGTGGCTTTCCATATTCTCCTTCTTGTCCTCTTCTCATCCTCCATCTTCTTCGTCAGGTGATCAATGAGGATCACTGTATATACGCGTCAGGTGTTTCCAGACCTATTCATGACCTGGATCCTGAAAGTGTGTCTTCAAGTGGTATATCTGACCGACGTATTCCCGACGTGTGCCCAAGCGGTCATTCCGACGTATTCCCGAACAGTACTTCCGATCATTTTTCGAACGCCATGAGATATAGGGGTCCATTCTACACCGCGCAGTGGCGGAGCCGTGGTCCTGGTCGAAATGCAGTAGCGCATGCGCAAAGATAAGTATTTCGGTCATTGTAATAGCCTTGCTATAGTACCGGGCAGCGTGGGGAAATGAGGCGACGTCTGGTGACGGCACGCCGAAGATACATGAAAAATGCGTCGAAGAAAAAAAAAGCGTATTTCTGATTTTCTTTTCGTTCCGAGCATTTAACACTTATCTGCAGTGTGTCAGAATGACTTATGGAATGCTGATATGTGTGAACTGTAGTTACAGCAATGAATTTCACCGCGTATTTTGAAGATGTGTTTCTCGAAACTGGTAGTACGTCAGCCCAGAAGTTCCTCTAAATGAATATTTTTTTACTGTCCTGATTGAATTGCGCAATCGGAACATGTGCGTTAGAGCAATTAATTAGAAAGTTAATTATGCGACCTTTTGTTATGATAGCTAACATCACTACGTATTCGCTTTGTCGTACAAGTATAGTCTCTGCCTCTCCAAGTAACTCAGATGATGATAGAGAAATTAAATATCTATAAGACAGGAGATATTTACTCTGCATGTTTCTATTAGAAAATAAAAGAAAATTAGAGAACGCTTAAGCTTCGCTTTTAAGAGTGGTACGCGATAGCATTCAAAGATCCCTGACTGCTTCTCACGCTTCCCGGCTACTGCAGCTTCCTTAATCGTAATGTTTACCGGAAAACGCTGGCGGCGAATGCTATATATAGTAGAAACGCGGCCTCTTGCGTGGGCCGATCCCGGAGGTTGTTCACAACCGCGCCAGAAATATTACATATTTCTCGGGCTTCTTTTATTGCTTCGCACTTTTAATATTTCGGTCTGAGGAGATTTAACATGAAAGGCATGCGCTGTCTATGTTTCGTTTCATGACATTTGTCTGCATGTGGGCGGTCATTATCAGAACTCCGAGGAATAACTTAGTCCGGAATGTAAAACGCCGTTTAAGCAACTTGAGCTATAGAATTGTGTGGCAGTTCTATAACCCGCATAAACCGCATGTCATAAATGAAGGCGTGGTATATATATATATATATATATATATATATATATATATATATATATATATATATATATATATATATATATATATATATATATATATATATATATATATATATATATATATATATATATATATACATATATATATATATATATTATAAACGGGAATCTTTCGCTCACGCGGACGCCAGCGCCGAACGCAGACACCGCATTTTCTGCGACACGGGGCCCTTAACGCTGTCGCGTTAATAAGAGTTGTAAACACTTCTGTATTTCACTGCGAGTACGATCTACGAATGAGGCGTTCAAAATCTGCGTGCTTCTGTCGGCACATATGCTGCTGCGGCACCGCTCAGTCGTCCTCCTTTCTGGCCCGCTAAACTTAGCGGCCTGCTTTGCCCGCGGGCCAAACCAGCCGGAACCTTCAAGCATTCCTTGAGCTTCCTGCAAAAATTACCCGAGGAATTTCTCACGCTATATAGTGGCTCCTCAAGCTGTATAGGTAGGCTCGGCGGTTCAGACCGCACGATAATATATTGATCCGACTGGACTCCGTCCTTCTGGCTTGCAAGCATCCTTTTTTAACTTTGCCGATTGATAATATTCAACAAAATGACACGTCTTATAAGCACAACAATTCGCAATGCTTATAAATGCGCGCAGGAACTCTTTGCCTTCGTTCGTGTACAGTACGCGCTGATTTCTTTGAAACTTACGAAGGGTATGACATAATAAAAGAATGCATTCTTAATATCATGAAAGATGATTATTTTGTAAGCAAACAACAGGTTTCACCGCTTTCATTTGATGTATATATATAGACGACGTCGCCTTTCTTCTGCTTTCTGCGCACGGAGCAGCGTTGGCGCTCTTTCTCGACTTGTCGTCGAAGTACTCATCGGCATTATTCGGCCTGCCTTCCTGGTGGACCTGGCTTCGACGAGCGTTCGCCGAAATAGCTTGCTGGAGACAATTAATAAGTAGCGAGGAGCAGTGGGAGGTTGCCTTACGCGCAGCTCCAGGTGCGACCTTCAGGAGGCTAACCTGCATGGGGTGGGCAGAAAAAGTAGCGGAGGCCTACGTCAAGCATAGTCTCTCCCTCCTCTACCTTCTTTCCCTTATAGAGGGATAAATAATGTTGTTCATTCATTCATTCATTCATCATTCATTCATTCATTCATTCATTCATCACTCTGCGTTGCGCCGAACGCGCGAGAAGGCACAAATCGTTGCACATCACTCGGCGTTCAAGCATGGGTCCATCGCGCGTCCAGTGGGCAGCTTTTCCCGGGTTCGCGTCTTGCCAGAAATGCTAGAACGGCCGTGTATACATAGTGCACGGGGTGCATGTTAAAGAACCCCTGCAGCGCGAAGAGCAGTATGGGAACGCTGTCATGATCAGCGGCATCGGAGCCAGCTGTGAAAGAAGACGATGAACGCGCGAGACGAGCGCGTATCTGAGACCACGCGGTGTCTGCAATCAAGCACGCACAATATAGGCGCATGTCTTTAGTAAGCCAGAACTGTGGAGCAGCCGTGGCTTCGGATCGGAGCGTCATCAGCGTAACTTAACAGTTCGGCATTGCAAACGCGCTTCTCCCTTTCACGATGCTTTCAAGGTCGTTCTCGCAATTATGCCAAACACACCAGCGCACCACAACTCGACGCCACGTCGTTGCTATATACACGAAGTGCTTACGAATCGTTCAGATAACTGCCTGACGAGATTCGGCGTAATTTTTCTCTTCTTCGTTAGCAATTATATATACGGACGCTCGAGCTGCATTCACATCATCGACGCCGTCGTTAATTGTCGTGCGGTCCCGATGATGGCTTACGCGGGGCTTCCGCAGCTGGTGCGTGCGGGTCTCCATGCAGAGACGCGGAGTGTGTTTGGCTGCGCAAAAACAACAAGAACAAGAACAAAAAAATAAGCGGACGTACCGTCAAGGCTTTGCTCAATCGTCTCTGTGACGAAGCAAGGGCATGCAGCGTTCTTCACACGCACGCACGCACGCACGCACATACATACATACATACATACATACATACATACATACATACATACATACATACATACATACATACATACATACATACATACATACAACACACCATTTCGCGAACCGCGTGAGAGCGTCAACTTGGCTGCAAGACATTTGCACTAATCAACCGCTGACACACGTATAGGGTGTTTCATGTAACTTGTGCCAAGGAGCTCCACGTGACGGCAAACATATATATATATATATATATATATATATATATATATATATATACCGGATGTTTTAATGAACACTCTTTCCAAAATTTTATTTTAATTGCCTCGTGCAGATAGCAGAATTCTAGGTCCATGAGATGGTCTACTATTTAATCAAAATTTACCAACTAAGTTTTGAACTATAGTTACCGTATATGGCACGTATTGCAGTTTACAAATTCTTGCCGGGGAGTTCGCAAGGCGGATCTACACTTTGAGCGAATTCTCAGGATGAGACACCGGTTTGCAGTTCTGAAGGTGACGCGTCATGCATGTTTGCCGCTGCATCTTGCACGTGTGAACCCGCACTATATCAGCTAATATTCGAACTTTAAAACGAAGTCTTGGTACAGCTGCGCGTGAGTTGGTTGACGTCTACTTCATCGAAAGGAAAGGTGATTCATTTATAAATGAACATTTTATTGTAATACACAGTAATACACAGCATGCGCTGTACACATGCATATATGCAATGGGCGTTCTTCTGGAAGCAGATCAGTCGGAAGCGTGCGTGCGCTTGCCAATGTTGCTCCCTGTCGTGCGCCTCGTCTTTTGCTGCGCCCGAATTCTGGCAATTAATCGTACACCGACTATATAGCCCAGCAACGTGTTTCATTGAATTCATCATCATCATCATCATCATCATCATCAGCCTGGTTACGTCCACTGCAGGGCAAAGGCCTCTCCAATACTTCTCCAACTACCCCGGTCATGTACTAATTGTGGCCATGTTGTCCCTGCAAACTTCTTAATCTCATCCGCCCACCTAACTTTCTGCCGCCCTCTGCTACGCTTCCTTCCCTTGGAATCCATTCCGTAACTCTTAATGACCATCGGTTATCTTCCCTCCTCATTACGTGTCCTGCCCATGCCCATTTCTTTTTCTTGAATTAGCTGGAGATATATGGCTTCCGTGATGCCAAGGAAACTTTACACGAGGCAATCTTTGTTCTTCGTCATCTATGCATACATATATGCCGCGCCTGAAGGTCGGCTATAGATGCGTTAAGATTCACAGGAGTTTCACAAGTATATATATTTATAGTGCTGGTCACTCTTGGTCCGTTGCTTTTCCCTCATCTGTGCACGTATGTTTGCGCTTCCTGCGCGACGGCGCACTGAAGTTGCTGCGCCCTGTGACTATACAGACGGGTTTCTTACTGTTTTCTTTATATAGTGTTGTTCTTTCGGTTTTCATTTTATATACAATCCAATTCACTGTTAATTCCTCATGGCCTCGTCCCAGTTAGGGCACATTATACGACGCTTTCCGCAGAATCAGGTTCTTCGTGCATCACCGCCGCACCGAGGACATGGTGTCTAAACAGCGCTGGAGTGCCCCAATTTTTGATATTTGCGGCATTATAACGGTCGAGGAATGTGTGGACGAACAGCATGCCATGTATCTTTTACTTTCACATGTGTGGATAATTTGTCCCCTTCGAAAAAGTGCTTCACGCGTTTCGATCCACCAAACCGTTGGACGTCTGTGATACGGAGAGTTAATTACGATATCGTCGGACAGTCATTGTTATTTATTGTTTGTGTCCACATCGGATATAACTCCATGGGGTCGTTCTGTTATACTGGCATTCACGATAAATGATCGCACATGGCATATATCCTATTGTGCGGGCACATTCTTGAGGGTGTCTATAGAGTTGATTGTGTGGAAACATCAATTAGTATGTTCCTCCTTGGGTTGGTTCGGGCCCCTCTGACTCTCTCACGGCATATTCGTTGAAGGCAGGCTGTTTGCCTGTTGATATTGTTGAGAATGCCCATATAGCCTCAACTGCCACAACGTATACATGGTGCGTACTTTTGCCGAGTGAGTTGCGTAGCTGCAGACTCACCCGTACACGAAGTTCCGATGAACTTCCTCTTCAACCGTCGATTCTCTTAGTGACTGGAACAGCTAGATCGCGATAGAAGCCATCCGGATCGAACAAATTCGCGATCGGTAATGCCTGGACCTGGCTCGGCCCGTGATCGAAATTGTTTGTGTACAGGGGCATAAATCGACACGTTAGGAGGATTAGATCCTTGTTCGCTATATACAGCAGCAAACCGTTGTTCACGTAGTTCACACTAATCTAATATGTCACGTACAGTGCTGCCTTCGTGTCTTGTGCTGTTTTCATCACGCAAACGCGAACTTGACCGCATTTGTCCCGTCACTTCTGAAGAAACAGCGCGGCAAGGCGAAGACTGACAGAAAGAAGACAGCGCAAGCCCTCTCTACTTTCGTATTGTAGAAGCGTAATGTACCAATAGCTTTTACAACTTAAGTTTCTCTAGGTGAAACATTTAAGGAGAGGTTGGCGCCCATATGGTGACGTCGGCCACTGCCCTTCGCTGACATGATGATTCTCTGGCGTGAGAAGTAGCGGTAAGAAAAAGAAATACGGTGACGTCATTTGCGCAGTTTACGTATACATAAAATAGAAATGTTCGCAAAACAAGCGTTCTTTGCCAAGCACACATGAGGGGTCCTTCTTGAGTGTCCCACGCATTTAGTGACTCTTTATACATATAGCCCGGGCTATGGGCCGCGACTGCGTAGCGCGATGCCTTTTCCGATGCTATTCCTTTTGGCGCTTCGTCAGTGGCCAGAGCGACGACTCCGCCCGCTCAATCGATGGGATCATCGAGACGGTCTTGAACGACATGGGTGATAAAAGTGGCGCGGAATCGAGCGGAAGGCATCGCTACAATATCGCGAACCAGATCTCTCATACGCTGCATGGTGCCTTGCGCGCATCGCACATTATGCCGCGACTACACACCCTCGTCGCGGAGATGAGATTCCCACCGCGGACTCCAGTGTAGAGGAGCACGGCCAATGGGGAGAGAAACACACAGAGAGAGAGAGAGAGAGAGAGAGAGAGAGCGAGAGAGAGAGATCCCCAGTGGCAGCGCCGGCTTCGTTTTCGAAGGGGGGCCGGCCCTCGACGGTTCGGCCCAGCACTCCCGCGTCATTGTGATCCCGACAGTGCGTGCATGTGGTTAGTCGAGTGCGGACGCTGCTGCATGCATATGCAGCAGCGGACCCTTGCCACAGATGGCGCGGCGGACGGAGTGGCCGCGCGATGTGGGCTGTCGCTCCCACGGCTTGTTGCAGCCTTCGCGTGGGTCTCCGTTGTGTATCCGCACACTGTACGTGTGCTGGCGGGGTCCTTACTGGTATACGAATACGGAGGATTAATCCCGAGCGTGACGGATACGCTGGAAAGCTGTACTTGCCTGTCTGCCGCGGTGGCTCGACCTTCTGGGCGTCTCGCCAATAGGGGATTAGCGCGTCTCCTTCTCACCACCGCGTGCGTAAATGTGCGCGTTCTATTCTTGTGTTTGTTACACGTTCGGGGAAACCGGAAATCTGTTCGACGCGAAACAGCTATTCGGAGAATACCCGGCGACACCGCATCTCGCTCACTGTTTGCGGTTTCACCGCTTTCTGGCCGAGAGTCTTGAATTTCTGGGTGGAACCAGCTGGTCTAACTGTATGTACTGTTGTTCCGCTCACTGTATGAACGCGTTAAAGTTAGGACACAGACAGACAGACAGACAGACAGACAGACAGACAGACAGACAGACAGAGACAGACAGACAGAGATAGATAGATAGATAGATAGATAGATAGATAGATAGATAGATAGATAGATAGATAGATAGATAGATAGATAGATAGATAGATAGATAGATAGATAGGAACGGCAATGATGCAGTTCAAGTGACCAGTTTGATCATTTCCTGCGTCAGGTGTAAAATTATAGTTAGTTTGAACTCCCTACAAACTCCCGCCAGGAGGCGAGTAACCTTTTTACTCCCACGAATGGGAGTGAATAAAACACCGACGCGGGAATTCGCTAGAGGGCAAGTGATTCACTCCCATTCAGGGTGTATAGTGCAAGAAAGAGAGCTAAATATTGGATACAAAAGGTGCTCACTTTTAAACACAACGTCACCCACTGTCATTAAAAATATCCACGAAACAGCCTCTCAATATCTGGTTGCAAACAAGCTTTCCAAGAATGACTGGCTTCTGTATGGTATGGACGTTTCCAAAGACGCTAAATGAATTGTTGGGGAGAAAATGTAAGACGTTCTGGGAAAAGAAAAAAAAATAATTCTGGATAACTTGCGTGCCGTGAACAAATATAAAAGGGCCCGTTGCAAGGGAAACATCACGCTGCATGACTAGACTGCCAAAAACACCAAATGACAGAGTACCAGTAAAACTCAAAGGCTATAGTCCCGCGGGCTTCTGCCGCGAAACCGAAAACAAAACTTGCATTTCCCATTTTGTTTCTGCGTTGCTTCGGAAACGTTTGTCTCTTTCTCACTTGCGATAAGTTGCGATCTGCTTTGTCAAGCAGCTGGATAACAGTAACAATGAATGAAAAGTCGGTTGTTGCAATATGCTTGGTTAGTTTCGATATTCGAAAATGTATATACCGAATAGTTCCTTTTCGAATGCCAATACAAATAGTTAGTGTGCAATATTCCCTTCGTATTCGAAGTCTCGAATATTCACCCACCCCTATAAAAATGTCATCTATCCATTACAACAAAAGTTACACGCAGTTAATTACATGTAATTCGTTACCTGTACATGCCTGACAAGGAAGAAATTGTTCCTGAGAAGGTGATGGCATGTGCGGTGAGAGTTTTTCTGCTGCCAAAGTAAATGAGCTTACAGCCGGAGTACACTGTAAAACAATTTATACCCGCAAAAGTGAATAAGGTTGTAAATACGTCTGTAACTTACGCCCGTATACGCCCAAGAAGAGCGTAAATTATTTTACGTTGTAATTGCTGAGACCGGTTGGTTCTTCCTTTGTGTGCCGGTGACATGACAACACACCGCACGCTTATGCGCGTGTATATATATATATATATATATATATATATATATATATATATATATATATATATATATATATATACACAAATAAAACGTCGTCATACCAACTTAAAGCTTAAGTGATATTGTGAACAAGCATTAGGAAGAACTTGGTAGCAATATTTTTTGCAACTTGTTTGGGCAGTAACTGGCGTATGTATAAGGCGGTCCTCTACAAAGAGTTGGAGGCTATTGACCGCAATTTCTTAAGTCTTGACTGGTAGCCCGGATGGTCTTGTTTTGGTTTCTCAGCTTGCTCGGACGTTCTCGTCTGAATGCCCCGATAACGGTTCTGGCTTTTGACTCAAGGTCACTTGAACGTCGCCGACAACGGGAGCTAAAAGTAATTCATGCTTAAAAATGGAGCTAGGCAGGCTACGTAACGCGTAAGGTAGATGACCGATGGACCATTAGAGTTACGGAATGAGTGCCAAGGGAAGAGAAACGAAGCCGAGGACGGCAGAAAATTAGGTGGGGTGATTGAATGAGGAAATTTGCAAGGTGCAAGTTGGAATCCGCTAACGCAAGACAGGAGGGATTGGAGATCACTTGGAGAGGCCTTCGTCCTTCAGTGGACCTATAGATAGGCTGAGATGTTGATGACACGCATTGAATCTCTTTTATATCAAAATATTTGAACATTCAGAAGCCTGCTGAAAGGCACGCGATATATTTGTCCGGTATATATTTTAACGAATGTGTTTAAACATTAAAATATATAATATATCATGTCACATCGTTTTTAGACGCTAACATTACGAGCCTCCGTATCACTTTTGGAGAAATATTTCTCTCTTCAGCGTGAGCACTTTTCTATTTTTGCTTTGCCGTGCTACTCGGCACTCTCTATATAAAAGCTTTTTAGCTTGCTTGTCATGGTAATCATGAACGTCCACCAACTAGCCCCGTTTATTGCTTTACTAAATGGTAACCTGCATTTATACCACTAAAAAGGTTGTTATTGAAATTACATTGAGTTTTTACTGGCTTTTAAGTCCTTGAAGTGACTTTCAGTATATATGCAAATAATATTGCGCGTGACTTTTGAAAGAAAGACTCATTTACTTATGTCTTTTATGCGTGCTCGCCTCTCCTTGTACAAGTTATGAGTTACGTTCAAAAATTTCTTCCATCGACGTCGAGTCACAAAGAACAGCAACGTAGAAACCACTACATGCATGGTAACTCCTCTTAAGAAGATTTGGAGACTCTTTAAAAAGCTTAAAAGCTTTACTTCCTTTGTGTCTTTAAGTGCGATTAATGCATGGCTGGTTTGTATGATGTACAGTTGTCTATACATATGTACTGTTCACTTTCCTGTAATGCAAGGGTGCGAAAATGCATACCATTTTAAAGACGCACTATACCCATTTTAAGGTTGTGGCTATAGTATATCATCTCCAACCAATCTGCTTTGCCGGTAGCCATTTCATACTTAGATCTACACTCTCGATTACGGGAACGCCATAATTCTCTTTTGTCTTATAATTCTAACTAGACTATTCGCTATCGCCATTAGCTCTCTGACGCACACCACTCTCTTCCTGTCCGTTTGCGTTCCGCCTAACACTGTTCGTTCCATCACTATTTACTTAGCCCTAACTTGTACTCGAGCTTCTTTGTGAACCCCCAAATTTCTGCCCCATATGTAGCACCGGCAAAATGAAATGATTGTGCACTTTTCATTTCAACGACAGTGGCAAGCTCCCTGTCTGGGTTTGGTAATGCCTACGGCCAGCACCCCAACCCATTTTTATTCTTTTGTGAATTTCCTTCTCCTGATCAGGAGAAGGAAATTGTGAGTAATTGACACAAATCAATGTACCCCTGCACAGACTCTATTTAGAGACTGACTGCGATCCTGCATTAATTCTTGTTCCCTTCCCAGGCTATTGAGCGTTATCATTGTCTTCTGCATATTAATCTTCAACTGGCAACTCTTACATCTTCTCGGTTAAGGTCCTCAATCATTGGTTGCAATTTATCACCATGTTGCTGAACAGCACAATGTCATCTGCAAACCGAATATTGCTGAGACATAATTCGCCGTTGATCTTCACTCCTAAGCCTTCCCAGTCTATAATACCTTGAATACTTCTAACTACGCAGTGAATATCATTGGAGAGACTGTGTCTCCTTGTCTGACCCCTTTCACGATAGGTAATTTTCTACTTTTCTTGTGGAGAAGATAGGAAGCCGTGGAATCTTTGTAGGTATTTCTCAAGATATTCACGTATGCCACTCCTTGATTACGCAGTGAATCCATGACTGCTGGTGTCTCTACTGAATCAAATGCCTTTTCATAATCTGTGAAAGCCATGCATATACAAATGTTAAGTAATGCATACTCCGCAGATTTCTCAATTATACCTGATTGATGACATGAACGTGATCCACTGTACAATATTCCTTCCTCAATCCAGCCTTCTTTCTTGGTTGATTGAAGTGAAGTGTTGCCCTAATTCTATTGCAAATTATCTTGGTGAAAATTTGATACAATACTGAAAGTAAGGTAATGGATCTATATAATTCTTCCATTCTTTTATGTCTCTCTTCTTATGGATTAGTATAATGTTGGCAATCTTCCAGCTTTCTGCATGGTGTACCTGCGTTGTGTATATATGGGCGCAAGCTTTCCAAGCATAATATATCCTCTATCTTTGATTAGATAGACTGTTATTCCATATTCTTCTGCCGCTTTTCCCCGGGACATGTCTTGCAAGGCCCTTCTAACTTCATCGGTATACTTATAGAAGGAGCCTCTGTGTCGTGCTCATCACTATATTTCCATGCAATCACTCTTGGTTGCGTGGCTGCTTTGAGTATACTGTATAAGTCATGCAGTATAGAATCCTTCTGCTGCTTTAGCTACCATCGAAATTGCTGGTGTCATTACCCTGCTGACAATTCAGAGAATACATTTTGCCCTTTCTTATGCTGGGTTTTCTTCTGACTGATTTAATGCTGTGGCCATATTTTACGGCTTCCTCCATTTTCCCGACGTTATAATTTCGAATTACGTTAACTTTCTTTTCGTTTATCAGCTTTGACAGTTCAGCGAATTCCATCTGATCTCTTGAGTTACACTTTCATGCACTGCGCAGTTACATGCCTAAGTGCACAGAGAGAGAGAGAGAGAGAGAGAGAAAGAGAGAGAGAAAGAGATAAACAGGCCCGGGTGGGAAAGGCAAGGAGGTTAGCGCATGTAACTGCGCGTAAACCCCGCGACGAGATAGACTCGTCTTATGGGCTCCTTCTGAAAGCTTCTGTTCCTTCTAAAAAAATTCAAAGAACTCTAAGCAGCGGTCCCACGAAGTGTTTGAACTCCGTCAGCCATTTCTCATTTTCGCCACGTCCGCGCGAGATGCCCGTTTCCTATAAACGCGCTCCGTGCGGGAACTCGAGTATATAAAGAAAAGGGAAACGGCTTCCCGGCACGGAGACAGGACGGGAGTGAAAGGAACTCTCCAGGCATCAACGAATTCGCGCTGCGGAAACGACATCTGCCGCTCTCACACCGCGGGAGCTCCTGCATGGCTCTTATAGAGCGAGATAGGTCGTACTCAGTGACGCTCTGAGTTTGCCATTTTAACGAGTATACACATAAGCGCTTGAGCCGAAGTATACGCACCGCCCCTCTCTTGCCTTCTTTGCACGGCTTACTTTTTTTCCTCCCCTTTTTCTAACCGCGATGTTCTTTGAGTGCGGTTTCAGAGCGCTGCAGCAGACGACATACAGAAGCGGACGAATCCGCAGCAGACGAACAGCAGAAGACAAACTGTGAGCACTTTTGGCTGTTCGTTAGCGCCGCAGGACGCAAGCCTTATATGTATATGCATTCAAGAAGCATCGTGAGAGAGAGGTTTTAAAAAATAACAAATAAGAGAAAGAAGAGAAGGAAGAAGCCACGAACTTAAGAGCTGCATTGATGTACAGCACAGACAGAGAGCATCCAGGGGTGAAACGCGGACTCATCGCGTCGGCCAACGCCTATGCGCATCTATACTTTTCTTTTGCCTTTCATGTGACATGCACTGCGTGCAGCCACACCACTTTCTCTGTCTTTGATTTTTCTTTTTCTCCTATACTCTATAGATGGGCGGAAACCGCACGAAAATTCATGGTGCTCAGCCCGCATCCGCATTGCATGCTTCAACGCTCGCGCGCGAGGTTTATTATTATGCGCGAGGGTGCGAACTCGCGGTGGATCTGCGGGCTCCCGCGTGGATCAGTGCGTCTCCTCGACGACCTCTCTGTACGGCGTATATACGGATCACCGATCGCAGAGATCTGTTCCCGCTTTCTGGTTGGCTCCCTACTGTGAGTGCGTGCACTTTTCGCGCTTTCAACCTCCCTCTCTCCCCATTTTTTTGCGGCCGCTTCACTGCAACGTCGTTCACATGCCTGCTGCAGAAGCGCGCTGCGGTCTCATTCACATCTCCACGCCATGGAGTTGTTCGTGCGTACATGCACGAGGCGTCTGTTCGTTGGCCGTACAGCTTTTCTCTCCCTCCCTCCCCCCCCTCTCTCTCTCTAGGTATTATTCCAGTTTCGAATGCTTCTCTATTCTCAGTCTTGGTCCTCCTGTCTGTCTGTTTCTTTCTTTTTTTTAGGTAATGCACTTCGCTTCGTGGTCTGCGAACAGGCCTGCGTAAAGGCACAACAGGAGGATCCTAGAAAGAGAGTATATATATATGCGTGGTCCCATCAAAAGCCGGGGATGCGGGCTCGCTGTGATGCATCGCAACCATGCTGCGCCCATGAACTGTCGAAGTAAATAAACAGAAAAAAAGGTCATAGAATCAGCCTGCCCCGTCGGGCTGAAAATTACGGATTTGGCAGCAGCAGCTGTCGCTGCTCCTGCCGCTGGCGCTGCCATGCAGCTCTGGAGGAGTGAAGAACACAATGGGGGAAAACGTTTTTTCGGGCACTACTAGAGAGGGCGCTCGATTGGGGAAAGAAGGGATGAGGGCAGAGAGAAGGGTGGGAGAAGGAGGGGAAGAGCGGTGTCTCTTGGTGTTCGGTCTCGTGGAGATGTACTATACACAGAGCTATATGTGCGACGTCACAAACGTCGCCGCGAATAAAGCAGAGAGAGAAATGGCGGGGCCCTATACGGCGAGAGAGAGAGAGAAAGGAGAGAGAGAGTGATTGTGAAGAGGAAGAGAAAGATAAGAGATGCAAAGAAAATAAAGGTGTCCCATAGAGAGACGTCAGCGGCTGCGGCTGAGAGCGCGGCTGGAGACCCGGGAGGGGGCGGCATCGTGCTGTCGCTGAAACCAAAACTGGCGATGCGAGCGCCGAAAACGATAAGAAAAAAAAAAGGAAGTGGCCTGGGGTTGGTCGGGATGAGGGCAAGGAGAGAGAATAAACAGGGAGCAAACAAAGGTAAAAGAGAAAAAAAGAACATCGTCATCATGCGGTACTTTTTATACGTCGCTTTCCACGCAAGCTTTCGCTGCGGCCGCCGCCGACAGTGAGGACGGAAGAACGTTAAATCAAGAAGAAAGCGAATGTTGGAGGATGCGCGGGAGTGGTAGGGGAGATGGGGAGGGGGGTGCGCAGTACGAACAGAAAGGAAGCCGCTGGGAGAGCGGCCGACGGATCCCGAAAACGGGAACGCAGAGGGCGGGGCTTCTCCTCTCCCCCGTTTTTTTTTTTTCAAAATCTAGAGGCTGAAACTGGTGCTGCGCCGCCATTGGCTGGCGGGCCGGGCCTTTGTCGTGCGCCGGCCGGGAAGTGGCTCGCGATTGGTTGCTCCTCTCGATGCGTGCCAATGGGGAGGCGAGCGGGCGCCGAAGCGAGCGGTGACGCGGGCGGTGGAAAGGCCGGCGCAACCGCTTTTGCGGCGGCGTGGGTTTTGCGCGGCGTTTTCGGCGGCGGCGCGAAATGGTCACCGCGTGTTGCGCGACCAAGTGGCGCGTCGGAGGCGTTGGCGGTGGCGGCGGCGCTTTTGCAGTTCACCTTTCAGACGCCTCACGAGGGCCAATTTTGGGTCCGGGCGCCGAGGAGGAAAGGAACGCCGCTGCTTCACAATAGGGATAGCCCGAAGACAGCCGAGCCAAGTACGCGATCGGACTATAGCTAGCGCCTGCGGTACACTCGACTACGTAACCGACGTGAAAAAAAAGAAAGGGGAAGGCCTCTTCAAATTTCGCAGAGACGTTCTTGGAACTACTCGCGGAAGGCTTTCTTTTTTTAAATATAGGGATTCCATAGGATCTCCGGCGTGTAGCACCATCTACTGGTTCTTGTCTTCGTTGAGAGCCGTCGCGTTGTCATTTGACGCCGCCTGATTCGCGGATTTCGTAATCAACGATTGACGTTATCGTCTCGAGGCAGGATCTTTAGAAGGCACTCGAATCTACGCAGTCTTTGCGCTCGCTTTCTTCGAGCTCAACGGTGCAGTGTGTTGGCAAGGGAGCGGAGCTGTTGTCTGACCTTGTCATCCGCTGCAAGGATCCGAGCTACAACTCTGCGCTGGGCCAGCTAGGACAAGTTCGCCAGTCGCTGCTAAGGTGAGTGGACGCTTTTTGCGACACCTTGGGCGCCGCGAATACGTTCGCATTGTGAGCCACTCACGCGTAAATGTCCTTTGTCCTTACGGGCACTATGGCGCGTGGAGTTCGCTCATATATGGCGCAAGCGTATGCCCGCTGAACGTTGTTTCATTGATTGTATCTAAATTCATTATTGGTTCTAAGTTCATTCGTGTTCTGTATAGGCTCCACAGGACTTCGAGTATCTTGGGCAGGCTATTTTCCTTCCTCAATTATGTATATATATCTTTATATGGGACTATATAGTCACGTTGTACAGTGACGGTGAACAAGTATACAACGGTGCAGCGCAGGTCACGATCGAAACTAACTGTTAATTGGGCACGCACCTGTGTCCAGGAAAACAGGTAACCCTCAAGCATGCAACGATAGCGGTGAGTATTCAGGCGGTGATCGTCGAAAAACTGATTCGCGGGTCAAGCGCGTCTACTTTTATACCTGACTCGTCGAATGTTCCAACGTAATCGCTGTGCGCCTGCGTCCCTTCCAGAAATATATGCACTAAACAATTACTGTTGTACGCACAATCTCACTATGTATACACAAGGTTCGGTGCCAGCATGCAGACAACGGATAGAACCATGCAGCGATAACATTCGAGAAACTCCCTCTAGAAAGGCGCGCGTCCATCGCTGAGCCATAACTTTAAACATTTGTTAGCCGGTCGTGAAACGCGCCCACCGGTAAGTGATAAACAAGTAAGCATGTCAATATGTGAATGTTATATACAGGACCATCCACTGTTTAAGAAAAACTTCGTTAGTATAGTTTATATAATATGGTGTCTATACATTGCTTCTGCTTTATTATGGAATATATATAGTGGGCAATTTGAGGCCACGTAATGCACACTTCTACTGACGTATACAATATGCGCACGCATGCCTGCATGAACATGTTTTTCATCTTCACGAAGAAGCCCACGGGTTTTCTGTTCGCTGCGAAAAAATGACGACATTTTCGACCATTAACAAAGCCTCGCGATGCTTCAGTGTGAAGATATAAAGTGTTCTCCCAACGGAAACGGGGAAATAAAGTGCCAAGCTTACAGTCCTCATAAAACTATGGCTATAGCTGTGTACCATGTTTTCTTGAGCTCTGCACCGAAAATAGCTTACACTAGCTCATCTTATGAGTCATTCAAGGAGTTCCCTCAAAGACCAGCTATAAGCGTAGTACAAAACAGTTTTTTACATGGTCAGACAGGTCAGATGTAATATTTCAAGGAAAGCGGCTGCTGGTGCGGCTGCCGGGCACGATAAATGAGCTCTTGGGTTTTAATGCCATATATATGCCCTACATATACGGACTGCATGCAGCCACCGCATATATATATAGGTTGTCCGTCTCACGAAAAAAGTGGGCCGATCCCGAAGGCAGTGCATTCTTACACGCAGCGTCTCAAAGCACTATATATATATATATATATATATATATATATATATATATATATATATATATATATATATATATATATATATATATATATATATATATATATATATATATATATATATATATATATATACGAGGGAAGAATACGAGAAAGCGCACGCGTCACGTGATGCATGCACTGCACGCATATTAAAGAACGACTTCGGCACGACAGAAGCATATGCGCGCGATCGAAACCTATAACGGTTAGAGCGTAATTGGGCTGCTCTATATACTCTATACGGCAGCTAGAGGTTCGATCGATCCGCCACCATGCTCCAGGCATTTCTTTATACCTCTATATATGCATGCTTCACCCAGTATATGGTGGTATCTAACAGAAAATTCAAGGTGTGTTGAGTGAATGCGTCACAGTGTGCACGAAATGGCAAGTTGGTAGATACGAGGTATATATAGAAATGTCACTATGAGAAATGATAGGGGTCTAGGTCGCCCACGAGGCACGCGCGCAACTGTCGTGACGTCACAGTAATATCATACTCCGAGTATGATATCGTATCACTAAGAGAGTCAGCGGTTGCGTACTAGTTATGACCTATCTGCAATATGCTACAAGCCTGCAATAGTGTTTTCTCTTTCACCTGAAACGCCGTATAGTTAATCACCCGATTGTGCCAGGATTTCATGGAACCCTGAGCATCGTTCACCCGCATTAGTCGTAATCGTTCTTTGAGGCATGGGGAAAAGTGTCGAATTATGATACAGACTGTCCATAAAGGTATGTTTAAGAGACATAATTTTATTCCCAAGGTGCGGCCGTTTACATTGAAATGAGTCAACGCGGTATACTACTGTCACTTTGAATAACCGCTTCGAGGTATATAGGCACAAGTTAATTATTTATAGCAGGCATTATGATGAAATAGACGGTGTTATTTTGCTCTTTCGGCCACGGCGGCCGCATTTCGATGGGGGCGAAATGCGAAAACACCCGTGTGCTTAGATTTAGGTGCACGTTAAAGAACCCCAGGTGGTCAAAATTTCCGGAGTCCTCCACTACGGCGTGCCTCATAATCAGAAAGTGGTTTTGGCACGTAAAACCACAAATATTATTATTATTATTATTATTTTGCTCTTTGCTGGTAGGGCAACGCGACACGTCGAGCATCACGTCGAACATGGTATATAACAGTGCAGCGCGGATTCTGTAATGCATTCTTATATAGCGCAGTACTTTGCAGACTCCGTGAAAGGAAGCAACGCACATTGAGTGAGTGAGCGGGCGATTTATTTGGATGGACTTGGAGATGTTGGCAACTACTGTGTCACCACGACTTCTCCACAGACGATAAAGAGTGAGAGAGAATGCGCGTTGGGGAGATGCAGTGAAGTCAACCAGACGAGCACAAACAATACATCGTTTAATGATCACGCATGATGAAGCTTCCGGCAATAAAGCACATTTTCAAAACGTGCTTGGACATTCATGTGAGGAGAAAAAAAAAGAAACAGCAATGATACGGCATGTTGTACAGTTTCTTCTGCGATTAGACACCATATATATAGTCGATCAACGATGACAATCCAATAATATAAATGAAATAAAGAACACGCACAAAAGGGCACGATGTGTGTTAATACATGAATACAATATTGCTTTCATTCAAGAAGCTTATAATAATGCTTTTATAGAGCAGATTGCTCTAGTATATGGAAGGGGTTCAGTTTAACCGAAACTCGAGTTCCGCGGTTTCTTCCCTGACACCACTGGACCGAGGTGACAAAAAACAGGTTGCGCGCACCGCAACTGAAAGGGATGTTGGAGAATTCAATTATGCAGACCTTTTGGTGAACGCGAAATTACCCGCCCGAACATGACCTCAGCATCACTGTCAAAAAAAGAAAAAAGAAAGGTGCGTTTCAATTCTGGCCAGTATTGGAGACAGTCTACGTTGACAGCTAAAGAGGCAGCTGAATTCGAGCCCAGTTAACGGAATGGATCTGGAACACGTCTCTGCTACTCGCGCCGACAGCGCCGAAGGCTACCTCATACGGACCAAAAAAGAAAAGAAAATTATGAAAAGCACATATTATGACTAAATATTTAAATTCGTTTTTCGCGCTTGGACCCATAGGAAAAGCTCAACTTAGCTTACGTTATAGGCGCACAAGAAAGCGGGAGTATAAGCTTTATTGTGCGCGGACCAGCTTCCCGTCGAGTTTCCAAGCATTCTGCTCAGCTTCGCCATCTTGATTAGATACCAAAATATGGCATACATCATTTTCGACTTCGATGGCAACTGTCTTCGCGAAGCTGTCATTGTTATTATTTTTTGTGGCTTCGTCAGAATTGGAACAATACTCGTAAGCTGTCCGCTAGCCACCTATAGTTGTCTAAATAGCCGGCTATATATGGCGAGTATAGGAAGAAAACCCAAGTTGGTTGGTTGGTTACTTGATTGATCCTATATAGGAGATATGGTTTATCCCATGGGCTACGGGGATAGGGTATTATACGGGTGGTAGCAGAAAAAGAAAAGACTGAAAATTAATTAAGCAAACGATCTTGAAGCTATTAACAAAATATTTATAGCATAAATTAATAAATAATCATAATCATCATCATCATCCTCAGTCTATTTTATGTTCACTGCAGGACGAATTGGCCTCTCCATGTGATCTCTAATTACCCCTGTCCTGCGCCAACCGATTCCAACTAGCGCCCGTAAATTTCCTCATTTCGTCGCACCACCTATATAGTCTTCTGCCGTCCTCTACATCAATTACCTCTCTTGGCATCCATTCTGTCACCCTAATGGCCCAACGGTTATCTAATCTGCGCATTACATGACCTGCCCGTCGCCATTTTTATTCTTAATGCCAACTAGAATACCGGATATATACCCGTTTGCTCCCTGATCCAAACCGGTCTCTTTCTGTCTCCTAACGTTATGCCTAGCATTCTTCGTTCCATCGCTCTTTGCGCGGTCCTTAACTTGTTCTCAAGCTTCTTTGTCAGTCCCCAAGACTCTGCCCCATTTGTCAGCACCGGTAAAATGCACTGATTGCATACTTCCTTTTCAATGATAACGGTAAGCTTCGGGTTAGGAGCTATATTAAATGAGCTTATATATATGAACTATGCCATTATGAACTGAAGCCCCCCCCCCCCCCCCAAAAGAAAGAAAGAAAACACCAGCATCCACGCTCCTTTTCTATCCCTCCATGCGCTTCACGGTGATTTGTAGCAGGGAATATGCTTTAGCTTTGCATATTATCGCTCCCGATAAATGTATGCAATAAAACTTCGTTTGAAGTTGAAGTGGAAGCGACAATTACTTCGTTGTATTCATTACATCGTTATGTTCATTTTGCATGTGCTGAAGTGTGACTCTCCATGAGGATTTCATGGGGAATTTTACTTGCTTCATTATATTCGCATTTCGTTATACCCCGTTTCGCTATAACGAGGTTTGACTGCAGTGAACGGACGATGTGACTAATACTAATAAAAAAAAAACGACAATGTATCGGAGGACATCCTTGACTTCAATTGCAGTTCTTCTGAGGTCGCGAGAAAGAAAAGGTAATGTTATTCATACTGTGCACAATTACATCTCTTTCAGAAAAAAGTGTTTTTGTATACCGTGCAAGAAAGTATTTTTCAGAATTTGACAGGAATTAGTGTATATGTACATTATAAAAAAATATGCGCATAATCTGACTGCCAAACATGAAATAATTCTCACGCCGATGACGAGAACTAAGAGAGAGAGAGAGAGAGAGAGAGAAATCTTCCGTGCATCCGACGGGTCCATATGCCTGCCTCTGTCTCTCTCGTATTGGTCCATTTACCGAATTGAAGCTTTCCGTTTGGTTTGAGCAGATTTCAGAGATGTTCCGCTTTAGCGATGTATGCACGACAGCACACCCTTGATCCGTTAGGCAGGAGCGTCAGGCGAAGGGCCTCAGAAACTAGAAAAAAGAAAAGAAGGAAACCCTTGGGACCGCGCACTCGCGCGTGCAATACTTTCAAGCCACTTTTCGTTATACTTTCAGTCTTCCTCCAGTGTTCCTCAGCCTCAGTTTCTGTAGTCACCCATATTTTAAGTTCACAAAATAAAGTAGCCCAACTTTTTTTTTAAGCAAAGGCCCTATACTTCACGCTCACATTTATATATGCTATCTTACAGACATTACATTATACTGTATACCGGATACGTAATAAACAATGTGGCGAGTAGGGCGCGTTGTTGCATGCCTGAAAACGCGGCAGCGCGTCCCCGTCCGTGTCTTTTAGCGCTGCCGCCTCTCCAAATACGGACTATAAAACAACTTCGGTTTTGCTGAAAAGGTGACTGCAAACGTTGTCTGAAAGAAATTTCTACAATATATTATCGCATATTATGATATGACATTCATTTCGTTACGTTTCAGCGCATTTTGCTTCAATATTGTCCTGGGGTCATAAATGCGTCATTACTCACGTAGTATAGTAAAATATAAACACCCCAGAAACTGGCTGGGAAAACGGCGCCGGCGGTAGCCCAATTGGCTAGAGCATTGCACGCGAAATGCGAAAATGTGGGTTCGTATTCCACCTGCGGGCCGGCCAGTTGTCTTTTTTTTTCATTCACTTTCATTTCAATTTATTTATCGTTTCTTTAGTTCAAGTTATTTCCCTTATGTTGTCCTTGTTGTCTTTGTTGGCTTCTTTTCGCACTACTCAAGTATGTAATTTGGTTTTTTTTTTTTTGTAACCGCGAATCGTGCATTTTATGAACTTTTCGTTTGCTATATTGGCGCTGCTGGTATACTGTATATACTCTCTGTGAGTAAACAATCTGCTGAGTTGCACTCCGACTGTTCTGCCAAGTTTGCAAGAATTAAGGCGGGGTGGCGGCGGTGGCGCTCAAACGCAGCAACGACTGCGGGATTTGGGGGAGCTCGTCGAGTTGCGTATCAACGCAGCTTTTATCCCCCTCTTCTCTCTTCACGTCATGCACATGGGTTCACTTGTCCGTCAGAAATAGAAAATCAAATCAACTCAAAACGTATATTTAACTTCGCATGTGCATACGTCATTCATAAAATATTACCTTCATTTTCACGAAATTTGATCTGAATGGCTGTTCTATTAGACACTGCGTTCGTATGAAACACGCGCACGTAATGCTATGTGTGGGCGCATGCTTGAGAAATTTGCTGCGAAGGTCATAATTAACCTACACACACACCGTTAAACTTGTCACATCACCCACATTCGTGTGCGCCCCTCCTCCTCCCCCCCCCCCTTTTCTTTTCTCACTAAATATGAACAAAGTGCTTTGTTTATAGTTCACCGAGGATATCGCGGGAGCCTCGTAGAGTAACTAATGAAAAATAGGGACTATAGACGAGTGTTCAATAAATATTCACAAAAGTCACATAATCAAGCCGGAAGCGTCCAATTCTCGCCACACATTATATACAGATAACATGATTTCCATTTCAGTCGAATTTCAACTTTGCGTGACGCAGGTTTCTCTAGCAACACTGGGCAAAATAGTGTATGCAAGCGCTCACGAGCGGCCTCATAATGCTTTCGAGAACTTGCCTGTAATTTTTTTCTCCTTTGTTTTACATGGGCCCTGATTCAGCCATACACATTTAACTTCGGCATCCACAGCAGCCACGATGTTCTGCTCATTTCGCCTAAATTTGATCTCAGTGGCGGTATTTCTTTTTCCCAGGACAGCGGACTAAATTCGGCGCAGCTGGTAACCCGCATATATAACGCTCCGGCCGGAGCGCTCGCATTCCTAATTTACTCCAAAAACTTGGACGTAAATAACTTCAGGCTTTTCGTACAGAACACCCATAAGCTTCCCCATCTTTTCGTTGGATATGTAAACAAGGTGCCTTTGCTAAGTTCACTGAGAACTCCGGGCAAACCCATGACGCGCTTCGTATATTACGAATAAAGATAGCGGAAAAGCAAGTATAGTTATAGTAAATATTAGCCATCCTAGCTCACGACTCAGCCAGAAATAAACTTTTTTTTCACATGTCAGACCTATATACGTGGCCCCAATTTCAACCGAACTTGAACTCGGTGGAAGCATAGTTCTTCTACAGGATTATAGGAAACATTGCTGTTTTCAGCCGTGTAAAGCTTCCAGCACTTTATTAAGGAGATCGATAGTCAAGTAAAAAACATTCTGTCGAGCTAGATTGAAAGATTACGTTTCTGTCATAGTGGATTCGGCATTCGTATCGAGAAGAGGAAACGTATTCTTGGAAGACCACTTTCGGAGGTATCGGTATAAATGCGCGCTGATTGGCTGGTTGAGCAAAACTGCTCTCGAATCATACAACTCGCCCTGCACTACGTCGCGCGATAGTAATTTTATATATATATATATATATATATATATATATATGGATTCACTGGGCTATTGGTTCACAGCCAGCATATACCTGTGGCCCAAGCTAGTACACAACTTTGGCCCCTGGTTGAAAGAGGTTAGATACATACCGTAGAGTTACCGAACAGGGCTATAATCGCAGTCTAACTACAATTTTTGGTATGGAGAAGCACTTCCTGTTTTCTGTTCACGTACTGTTGTCAGTTTTGATGCACAATGATGTTGTCTTACTATTGTTGCAGCCGTCGTAGTTTTGCTGATGGTAATAATATTTGTATACAGTTACCGTTTCGTCGCTCTACGCGCGTATACTTGGCTTACTATGTAGTATGCGCTGATGTTAGTATTTTAAGTTTTTTGTTTGTTTCTTTGTTTTGGTTTGGGGGGGGGGGGAGTGTCAAGCTGCTGTCGTAGCTTTTAGCCCGAAAGGATCGTCTAGTCCTTTTTTTTTCACTGGAAAAATAAGGTTTATTAAATTTGATTTGATTAATAATTATCCTTGATCCTCCGCTCACGTGCCTCTGCTCCAGCGCCTACACTGTAAAATAATTTACACCCTAAAGACTGAAAAAGGGTGTAAATGTGTCTATAACTTACACCCTTAAGGTGTCCAATATATAGATAACACCCTAAAGGTGTGAGTTGTAGACACATTTACACCCTTTTTCACCTTTTAGGGTGTAAATTATTTTACAGCGTATAGCGCGTCGTGTTCGACAGAGGAACGCCGCGTAGACATGCGGAACGCTGTTTCTGTGTTTTCATTGGTCGTCCGAACTGCGGGCTGCACGTGATCAGGACAGCGTGCATATATATGTACACATATACACATCCGGGGCACGACGCCGCAGATGCAGCTGAAGTAGATCAGCATCACAACTGCTAATGCAATAGAAGTCTTCCAGGGATAAAATCCAAGCTTCGGCCACTGAAGCTAACATTTATGCCGTAAAAAAAAGCCAATGCCTAAGAATTTAAATTCGACCAAGTAAAAGAGACAACGCGCCTACATATGCTTGCTCATTCTCATTCTTGATTTACGATTTTTCCTTATCTTGAGTACGCAGGAAAGTATATCCGCTAGCTTTCGGTTGTCTGTACGAACAAAATTTGTTAAAGAAGCACGTGTATACGTCAACCTACTTTGTTACGCCTGCCACTTGCCAGAACTGCTCGCATTTCCTGAATAACTGTTTCGGTAAAAAATGCCGGATAATTCGAATGATCACAGGTGCTATATAATTAAAAATATATTGCGTACGTCTATTGTATACGCTGTTGGGAGCCTTTGAGTGGAACAACTGATTTTTCATATCGAAGAGCTTTCCAAAGAAAAAAAAAAGGAGAAGACGCGTGTTCCATGTTGTTTGTAAGTTTGAAAGATTCCCATTCGTCACTTCTTGATAGTCACGCCACAGCGTGAGAAGCCAACTGCTGCGTTCTGATTTTATTTCGCTAACGATCATGACACTCAAGGCGCTTTCGCGCCGTAATGCTGTCGTGGTACCGACTCGCATGCAAACCTGCAGCGTTGAGCTGGCTATAAGTCTCCGTATATACGCGAAGTATACGTTTGTCTGCAAAACCCACGAATCCAATCGGGGACGCACTTTGGGACGATCACTTTCGGCGAACGATATATATCGCCTCGGTCGTCAGGCCCGCGTTGATTGGCTGGTTGGGCAAAACCGGAGCACTATATACGTCACGCGAACGCGATCGACCTACAGAATCGCCGAAAGTGATCGTCGCAAGAATACACGTTCCCCTGGAAGGGCACCACCATGACGCTCCGCACAGTCGGCGAGCCATGCAGGGAAGCTCTCTGGCTTCTGCATGCTGGGATGAGTGTTGTCCGCTCACACAACATAGACAAGTTCAGCAGCTATAGAAGGTTGTTTACGTACGATTCCGCCCCGTTCCCGTTTCACGCGTGGCTTGCTTTTTGCTTAACATTGCGTGGCTACAACGAAGGCGCCAAATAAAACGGACGAAGGAAGGAGACACGGGACAACCTAGTACGCTATCGTTCTCTGCTAATCAAGCGAAACCCGTGGATAACCGGTTTTCAACCGTTAAGTCCATGTTTCCCATGTTTGTCCCGTGTCTCCTTCCTTCGTCCGTTGTTTTATTTGGCGCCTTCGTTGCCATCATGTATGACCAACTCGCCCACCATCACGTGCTCAGCGATTGCATGGCTGCATGAAATGCGCTGATTTTGCTTCTTTAACAAGCGCGTGTCTCAGAGACGCCTGCCACGCACTGTCAGCTTGGTTGTAACACGAGGAAGAAATCAAGTATATATAGACGCACCCTATAACGCTCCTTCTCATTCTATTTCGTATTGCGGAAAGTGGAGAGCTTTCGGTATGTGAGCGGGTCGCGGGATCGAATTCCGGCCACGGTGGCCGCATTTCGGTGGGGGCGAGATGCGAAAACACCCGTGCACTTAGACTCAGGTGCTCGTTAAAGAACCACAGGTAGTCCAAATTATTCCGGAGTCCCCCACTATGTACGGCGCGTCTCATAATCAGATCATGGTTTCGGCACGTAAAACCTAATAATTTAATTTTTGTTGTGTGTGTGAGCGTTTGCGCACGCGCATTAGTGTTCCCACTGTCAATTCTGCTGAGCGGGTGTGCGCGAATTGTCAGGATGCACCCTGCATGCAGTCTGAGAGGAACGGCGCCCTACCAAAGTTGTCTACACTGCAAACTATAATTAAAGGGAATAAGGGTGTAAATTATTTCGCAATGTATTATATGTATATAGCATTATCGCTGAGTACCACAGTGCGTATTCCATACTGTGGTGCATGTACGCACTATATATATTCTGAGCGGAACAGACAGTACAAACGTCGATACCGAATGTGGTCCTTTCATTGGGGTGTTGACGAATGCCGATGGTTCTGCGTCTGCCTCATCTGGGGCACCGATCGAGCTGCGATTCCCGTGACGCCGGTGCCGCGGCGTTCCTCCCGAGACATGTCCGACAGATATTTGCAGAGTCTGCCGGAGGGAGACCGCAGACTACACGCACATCTTGTGGGACTGCGTCAAATATCCAGAAGAAGCAAAATCAAGAACGCTCCCACCGCGGCTCAAGGCAGCCGCGAAGAGCTACGACCGAGACGCTCAGCTCTGGTCCTCGGGGCGCTCGAAAGGCAGGGACCCAGCGAGCCGGCAACGGCGAGCGGAGACCCGCGCCGAGTAACGGCGACTTCGAGGATGACGTAGACCCTCGTCGGGGCGCGCGAGCGCCCAACTGCAGGCATAAATAAAGTTGGCTCCAATCCAATTCAATCCAATCACCGGGCCAGCCTATAATTAATTGTGGCGCGCGCGGTATATCTGGCAGGAGCATGCTGCGCGTGGCAGTGGGCTGCAGTCGCACGCGAGTTTTGTTGAACGCTGCGCGAGGAGGTAGCGAGCGCAGCACCAAACCTTGCTAACGTTTTCCGTGCTTTGGCCTGCGGCCGGCCGAAACAGCTGCTAATTTTGGAAAGCGAACAGCTTGCTTAATTCATTCTTTCACCCGTCTTTTTTTAGTGGGCGGTGGTTGATGGGGGGGGGACTTTCACCGCCGCCGGTAACCAAGGCGCCGCCGATACCAACCCTCGCATAATTCTCATACGATCCTCCACTCGAAAAATATTTCTCCACTCGTGATGATGATGATGATGATGATGATGATGATGATGATGATGATGTTTTGTGGCTGAGTTAATTGAGTTTAGCGCAACCGAGTAGAGCACAGCGCCGTCCCTTGATCGAAAAAAGACGCTACGTACGCTTTTCAAGAGCTGCCGCCGGAGACGAGACGTTCATTTAAGGGATCGCCAGCCGTTTGTGCGCAGGCGCGAGTAAGAGCGAGCGCGAGAGAGAAAATCTGGGGGCTTTTGCTGCTTGAACATATGACCCTGTTTAAGCATTACGGGGGAAGTTTCTTGGCGCGTGTTGTATGTGTTTCTCCCCTAGACATGCCGCCATTGCGGAGTGCGGTCGAGTACGCGTTTGTTTATATGCTCCGCCGCTGGCTGCCCGCGCGGTGAGGCAGTGGGCACGGACGCCCCATTTTAGTGATCGCTGTGTCTGAAGGGGCAATTAAGGTTCTGACTGGTGTTGTATAAGTCGCGGGTCACTTTTTTCGTCGTGACGATAGATTGGATTTTTTTTTTTACAAGCACTGCTCCAGGAGGGCACGTGTAACCGGCGAACGGATGCCTCAGGAGAGCACCTGAGGTTATAATAAAGCAGGTGGCACAGGATCTCCAGACCACCCAAGGGGTGGGGGGGGGGCGAACAATGCTGGAAGCAGGGCGGCCGGTGGGTTGGGGCCGTGGTGGCCGAAACGTGCCAGGGTTGCCTTCATCGCCGAACGCGAAACTATATAAATAGACGCATGCAGGCGCTTTCGCGCGAAATCTTTGGGGCGCCTGAAGGTTCATATAGTATGCTGTGGTGGGGCGTGCCATCTATAAGCTACATACCACTATAGTAGCTCTGGTTAACGGCTCTGTTCCGCATACCAAATTACTTAACGAAACAACGAACTCTACCCAAATGTTCTGACTGCCGCAAACACGCACCTTCGAGCGCGTCATTGTTTTTTGTAGACGAATCTCTATAGAAACGTCTTTTATTTCGCTTACATCGACGGTCATCGTCGATGGTTTCTACAAATCGCTTCGTCACTTATACCACCACATCCTTTCTATTGACTAGACAGCCGAACCATTCTTATAGCAATAAAGAAAGGCAATTACTCAATCTAGCTATTTTTATAACTTTAAACACGCTATTGCGTGTACACCATTTAGGCGCTTGTATACCTATCGCTTGCTCAGTGTGCGTATAAAATATATCATACTGAAAAGAAACGATGTTTGTTCTTTGAAATGCTAGTACGCTGCGTTTGCGCTTACGATTATTTCGCTGCTACATGAGCACAGAGCCACGACGAGCAGTGTGTCTTATCCTCAAATGCTACTACAATTCGCATCTGCAGTTTCGTGCAGGATCAATTTGGCTGTTGGCGATGAGGAACATTTCTTACGTCTCTGAGTTAACGAAAGTCTACACTACTGCTGAACGGAGAAGAGCGCTTAATACATCTTCCATATATTTTGAAAGAATGGTTGATAAGTTCTTTCTCGAATAATTACCGTGCGCATTTAATTCATGGGTGTCGTGATGTGTGATATATGTTTGCCATGTGTTCAGTCCCACCATTGCGGCTTTAGCGCAGTGTCTTCATTTGTGACAATGTCAGCAAGTCTCTTTTTCTTTTAGTTCATTATTTTTCCCACATATATATATATATATATATATATATATATATATATATATATATATATATATATATATATATATATGTTCGGCCGTTGCGTTTATTTTAAATGTGAAGCACCCTCTATCTGTTTCGCCACGTTTCTTTGCGTCGTCGGTCGTCCGCAGCCCATTGTGTACAGCGAGCACAGTGTTTCTTCCTGTTGTCATAGCTAGGTTTAATCAGTTCGTGTGCACCATGCAGATGGCGCTTCAATAGCCTATCTTATTGCGGTTTACTTCATATGGCGTTCTAAAGGGAAGCGTCCTTTGCCTGTGTGGCTGGGTCGGTTTTACGCCTCGATGCCTCAGCAAAATCTGTCACTCAATGAATGAATGAATGAATGAATGAATGAATGAATGAATGAATGAATGAATGAATGAATGAATGAATGAATGAATGAATGACATCTTTGTTAAAAGGCTGGCACTTCGGTATATGTTTGGGGCTATATAAGGGAATTCAGACATGGGGATTAAAGAAGTTGCGCATTGAAAGGGGGGGTATTGAAACAGGTTTTCAAGAAGAAAAATCCAACGATCTGCCTGTTAGTGCGTCACCTCGTATGACAACAAGTTGCGTGTAAAACCGAGAGCGCGTCAGTTTGCCCCATCTTTTCCTCTAAGTGCTTAATGCGTTATTATGTGACACTTTACCACCTTCAGGGTCGCGTTCCGGTTCGTGACGGGACAGGGTGGAACGTTTTTTCGCCGGACACATCACCGTCGCCGTCACACCGCCGTGGACAATCGCCGTCGTCGTTGCCTTGCTGCTGCCGTCACGCAGATGCTTTTGTCATACGCACAATTGGTCGCCCTATATATGCACGTTTATGTCGGGTCATCATGCTAACGCTTTTCAGAGCCCCAACCGATGCTGGACTTGCAGTTTCGCGCCAAATGCTTCACCTGACATCGATTCCGACAATGTTTGCAATCTACATCACATTCACACTTCTGACTCGTGGTTTTGTCTTTATTGTGATACAGTCCAACGTATAAGTTGGAATAAATTATCTTAACAATGGTATAAGCACACTTATCCCAAATTTTTTTTTCTGGACTTGCAGGTGCTTACGGTCGCTATAGTATATATTGCGTTGTTCCAGCTGGCGTGTTGTTTCTTCCTCACATCAAGCAAAATTAAAAATTAAATTATGGGTACGAAAACCGCAATCTGGTTACGAGGCACGCCGTAGTGGGGGCTCCAGAACAATTCGGACCACATTGGGTTCTTTAACATGCAGCTAATTCTAAGTATACACGGGTGTTTTCGCATTTCGCCCCCATCGGAATCCAGCCGCCGTGGCTGCGATTTGATCCCTCGACCTCGTGCTTAGCAGCCCAACACCATAGCCACTAAGCAACCACGTTGGGTCTCTAGCAAAATTATAATCGTTATTTCAAATAATATTTCCTAACTTATCTTTTAGCATATCCAGTGTTTGACGCTTATACTGTGCGTATGTGTGTGCGTGTGTGTGTTTATGTCCCTGTATCTGCAGCAGTGAAGCTTGTGGACTGCTGTCTTATCATTGGTTGGTAACAACTGTATTTAGAGTCCTGCAGAGCTTTCGCCGACGGGGCCTTAGGTCTCCCACGTGGGGACGTCGAGGTGTTGCCCCGCCGCCACCTCACGGGCCTGCTGGACAGCCCAGAGTTGTTCACCGAGGCTGGGGCTGCGCAAGGCAGCGGCCCACCGCGGCGGAAGGGTTCCGGAGTTAGCACCGAGCGGGTTTTTGTTACAGTCCCAGAGCATGTGAGTTAAAGTGGCTATATCGGTGTGGCAGACCTTGCATATATTTGTCGGGTATGTGCCAGGGTAGAGCCTATGGTATTGTGCCGGGTTCGGGTACGTGAGCGTCTGCAGTTGTCTGAGGGCCACCCCCTGCGCCCTGTCCAGGTTGTCGCTGGGCGGAGGGAGAGGTGCGGCGGGCCAGGCAGAGGGCCTTGGTAATTTCATTGTAGCTGGTCGAGCAGTCTTTGGTGCTGTCCCATGGACGACGGTCGCCGGCGCGGTTCGCGAGCTCCCGCGCCTTGGTGTGTGCCATCTCGTTTCGGCTGCGATGTGTATCCGATACTTCTCCCGTGTGCGCCGGGAACCACTGGATTCTGGTTTGAAAATCTACCTCCCGCTGGACTTGCCGATTGCTCAGGACTCGCGCCGCGCTACGTGAGATCCGTCCTTTGGCGAAGTCTCTGACCGCTTGTCGCGAGTCGCAGAGAACCGTGGCGCAAGTCGGATCCGTGAGGGCGAGTGCCACCGCCGCTTCCTCCGCTTCTTCTGCGCGCTCGCACGCTACACTTGCCGTTATGCGCGTTTTGCCACTCGAATCGACGACCGCAACCGCGAATCGCGAGCGTCCTGCGTATTCCGCGGCGTCAACGAACCGTGTCCCCGTTTCGTCTCCGTGGGTGTGTAGGAGAGCTCTGGCCCTGGCCACTCTTCTTCCCCGGTTGTGTTCCGGGTGGACATTCCGTATTATCGTTGCTGTGAAATTTTACTGCACCGATGCGCATGTTCCTTAATATTTGGGGTTTTACGTGCCAAAACCACTTTCTGATTATGAGGCACGCCGTAGTGGAGGACTCCGGAAATTTTGAACACCTGGGGTTCTTTAACGTGCACCTAAATTTAAGAACACGGGTGTTTTCGCATTTCGCCTCCATCGAAATGCGGCCGCCGTGGCCGGGATTCGATCCCGCGACCTCGTGCTCAGCAGCCCAACACCATAGCCACTGAGCAACCACGGCGGGTCGCATGTTCCTTGTCGAGTATTGAGTGTACATTGAGTGCGCATTGAGTGAGTATTAAGTGTACATTGAACTATTATGATCTGTTGGTATTGAAGTATACGGGGCTGGAGCACCCTTCGCTATTGCTTTCTTCCGGTGATCTGACCTCAGAAGGCTGCGCTAGGCAAGTATGTAAAGTGTTAGTTGACTCCACCAAAAACCATCACCGTTAATCTGTAATCGTCACTTCTTCGTCGTAATTGAGTAGCATTGTCATGCCGTTGTCGTCACAGTCGTCACAGTTGTCACGGCGTTGTCCTTCTGAATTCTGACAATCCATGCATATATTATAAATTAATTTCCAAGAGGGCTCTAAATTACAAGTCTATATGGTTACAGACAATAAGTGGACCGCCTAAATTTATCCTTACAAGTCATCAACAGGAAGTCTGCATTTAAACAATCCGCGGATTGTATAAATTCACTCTACATGTGGCCACCGTTAAGTACACATTTATAGGCAATCCATGGGCAGTCAAAATTCGTTTGTGTAGGCGCAGTCATTCATTCGTCTCGCACGCGGCTAAGAAGCACGCAGATACACACGCACAATATAGAAAAAGGCAAGCTGCCTGCAAGCGGTTTCCGATACCGCGGCCCCCACACAAGGCCACACGTATACCCAGCTTGCACGCATATACCACCCACCAGCACGATCGCAATCTTAACTGCCGCAAAACTGCTCCCCCATTGTGCCATATGCCAGTGGCACGCTCGTCGCTCCTGTCGTTGAGGCTCTTGAAGTAACAAATCAATTCACCCAGCGCGCGAGTCGTGCGGGCAGGAAGAGTTTCTGTTTTTTTGACGACACCGACGGTATATCGGAGAACGGGATCTTCGTCTCGTCGCTGCCTCGTCACAACGCCACCATGCAGCTTCCGCCAAAGAGCGCTCTACAAGCGGCCTTTCGATACGCCACCACCACCACCACCATCACCACCGCAAACAGCCGCACCTTCGCCTTTCCCTCTTCACCGACCCACCCAACCACCCTTCTCGAGCTTCAAGAGCGGGCTTTGAGCGAAATACAAGCGACAGCGCGGGGAAGTCGGCGAAGGAACGGAGGTCGCGGTCAAAGGCGGCTCAAAGGAAGCCGCCCCGCGCGCATGCCGACCGTTAATTCTCCTCTCCAATTCGAGCAAGATAAAAGGAAAAAAAGAAAAGAAAGAGAAGCGTCGTTTAGACCCACGGCGCGGTAACGTAAACCAAACGGACGCAGTTTGTCTGTATATGTTTACCGTAGGCATAGCGTGTATACACCTCTTTCCTTTCTGTGTGCCTGCTTTCAACTCGCAGCCTCAGTACGCGGACGTCTTCGTCGGCTGCTGTGTGTGTTTGTTAAAGGACGCACACAGTGTAAACACAAGTATAGATGTTCAACTGTGCGCGACATCAGAGACAATTTCGACGACGTCCTTCAAACGTTAGGGAAGGCAGGGAAGTTGAAAAGGGCAGAGCTTTCCTGTCTTTTTCTTTCTTTCTCTCTCTCTCTCTCTCGTTGCTGGTTCATGGCAGGGCTGGTGTCCAGTTTCCGCGATGCAACTGACTCGGATAGCTTTGCTCGAATTACGGTTCTCGATGCTTGGATTTTTACGTTTGTCGAGAGAAACTTCCGCCTTGTAGCTAGCTGCATCCGAGCCACAGCGGCCTTGGTTGAGTCTAGATGTGGTTCTAGGTCGAAGTGACCCCGATTTCTGACTCGTATGTCGTCTCCTCCTCCTTTCGTGCTTGTGTCTGAAACACCTGTGCCACGGGTCGCGTACTGGGGTCGGGAGCCCCGACTGCCTTGCGGTGCTTGGCCGCCGGAAACAGAATTACTTTGTTCTTCAGTCACTCGTTCGCGTTATTTCTTTCTTCGCGATTTCGAGGATCAGGGAACGGGAGAAGTGGAATTGAAAACAGAAAAAAAAAACGAGGTCAATGTTGCGACCCGTGATGCAGCGAAAAAAAGGGCGCGTTATGTTCCGCACGTGCGTGTAACCAAGCCTCGTCGTTTTGATGTGCACGTGTAAGCATACGTATACATATAAGCGACAGCGAAGACATGTGCGTTTCGGGTGTCGTCTTTCTGTCTTTAGAACGGGATTGAGACGTGACCTCCAAAACTTGCGAATCTTCTCTTCATCCCTTCTCGGTTGAATTTCGCTTTTGCCTCAAGTTTTCTTTTTTTTCTTCCTCTCTGTTCTTCCATTCTTCAGGGGAATGAGGTCGATGGTTACACACACGCAGGTCCTCGGAGAAGAGTCGAGTATCCGTCGTCCGTCGTTTTGTTTGCTACGGCGCAAATGTCACGTGCTCAAGCGAAGCAGGACTCTATTGAAACGTGAACTGTGGCCTTGACGCGTTTTGACTGCATGCTGTTCTGTCTTGTGATATCTGGCGAACGCAGCAGGTGCCGCCTTTTCAGTTTGTTTGTTTGTTTGTTCATTTGTTCGTTTCATTTCGTTCTTTCTTGTTTGTTCGTTCGTTCGTACCGTCTTGTCCCGTCGTTGTCTAAATGTGTACCACGTGATTTCATGCATCGGCTTATTTTAAACGTTGCTAACACGCACATTTGGGATTTCCTCGTGCCGAAAGACGCGAATGTGTGCCCCAGCTGCACGGCTGAGCCAGCGGTTGTGTACCCAGGTGTAATATTATACTCCGTGTGCCAAAGCGCAAGAGCTTCTTTCCAATTGCTCAATGTTTATCAAAAACAGAAGAAGAAGACGTAGAAAAAAAAGTAAAGCTCTGTTTACGATTGCACTTTGGGACTAATGCTTTTTGTAGAGCACTGTTTCGAGAAAGGACCGCCTAAGGATCACTCACTGTAAGCCCTAAAATCCGCGAACTGCGACGTGTGTCTCGATATCAGCTGATCCGTGACTGACTACACATCAGCTAACCCGTCTGAAACCTCATTTCCGGCTATATCCGTGGTTCGGTAGCCACGGGAAGCAAACCTCGTGACCAACGAGAGAAGTCCGGGAGAATAATAGCAACGTGGAGACTTCAGTGGTAACTGCAAAGTCAGTGAAGACATCCCTGAAGAAGTGATTCAAAGGTTATTGGTTAATGTTGAGAAACTTCGGGTAAATAACGCTGCGCTTTTGCAAAACACTGTGAAACTCCAATCGAATATTCATAGCCAGCTACCTCCAATATGCTTCGGATGACGTTGAGAACATAGAGCGTGGGATCTCCATGTCTTTTTCGAGCTATATACAACTGCTTTTGCATAGGCCCGTCTGAATATTAACACTGTAATTTACTGCTAGTCGCTAAATGAGCTATATCTTTTGGAAACTCAAGCTGTAACTATGGCCATACTTTGAAGAAGCTTTTAGCACTTCGCCTGTCGTTTCCTGAAGAGAAGAGCTGGAGGAATGCGGCGAACAGCGTAAGCTGTCACTGAGTATCAGCGTCGACCTGAATGCGTCGGCGAAGATAGAACCGTGACGCAACACGTTCACTAAATGCGTTTCCGGCCGGGCGCCATTGACCGTATTTTCCTGTGATATTTTACAATGTGCTCGTCACAGCACATAGCCTCGTGTGAAGAAATCCAATCACCATGGGGTTATAATTTTACGTTCCTTGGTTTGTTTGTTTGTTTGTTTTGCTATAGTTAGAGCTTTACTATTTTTTTTTGTTATGTGGGAATTGAGGATTTCTGGGACTTCTCACGACTTAGTCATTCATTCCAACATAAAAAAATCGCGTTTTCATTAACCAGCCAACAAGTATCGATGGGGTCGCCGAGCAGCGGGCACAAATTCCGACCGCAAATCAGCATCGAACGCTTCTCAGTTTTCTGTTGCGTAAGAACACACGCACCACGCAGAAAGCCTGCCTTACAGCTCGCGTTTGCAAGCCTCCCTCGTCACCCGCTAACCTCCGCCCACACCCTTCGAACAGCTGGTCAGCTCGGAGAAGCTCCTGCGGAGAAAAAAAAAAAAAACGCGGACAAGGCAGTACACATTCCTCTTCGACAAGCTTTCAATATTGTAGCTATACTCGCACTCAAGCGCAGGAGGAGACGCGTCCACTTCGTCGACCGCATCCACTAGACGAGGAAGGGATGCGGTTAAGAGCTCGCGGGTGACATTTCCGAGCGTATACCGCGGACGCTTCCGTTCCCTCCGCGCGTCGTGTATAGGACACACCGCAGCTGACACTTCTCCGATCAACGGCCCCCTTTCGCGCTGACCGAAGCCGTCTATAGCGTCCGCATGTATATATAATATCTAGACCACTTCCACATACCTACTTCAAAGCACACACGCACACGTGTTTCTTCGCATCCCTACTAGAGAGAGAGAGAGAGAGAGAGAGAGAGAGAGGAAGCAGACCGGGATAAACCAGCCTTTCTCTCTCCTTGTCCCTTTATTTTTTTTTCTTCGAGCTCGTCTTTGCTTTCAGTTACACGCCGAGCCGCGGCGACGAGGGCACTCGAAGATGCACGAAAAGGAAGACCGTGATACAGAAAACGAGGGAGGAGGACGGGATCGGGTCGTGTGGATCGCGAAGCCAAAGTCGAAGCCACGGGCGAGTCGGACCACGCCAAGTTGGATTCACCGGGCCGGAGCTGCATGCGCTGGCGCAAGGCAGCTACCTCGAGGCCGTTATGCCGCCGACACATGTATACCGTGTTTACTCGTGTATACAGCACGCGCGCGCTTTGTATGTTTTCGGATTCTCGGCCAGTGTGCGGCTCTCACACGAGTCGGGCATATATGCGATCACCCGCTAAAAAGTATCAAAGACGTCGCGAATGATGAATAATGTTGACACTGCAGGCTACACGCTGTACACACGCTCGTTTATTTCGAACGCACCATCCGACATCTTTTTTTTTTTTTTCATTTCGTAAACTCTTCTTCCTCCACCTTGCGGAATTCCGCCGAACTATAATTTGCCAAATTTATTTCAATACTCAGCACTACTGGTCAAGTTCCGTATCAATCTTGGTCGCTCCCGCTCTCAACGCCGCTGCCATCATCGCCGGAGCTTACTACCTTCTCGAAGGATGAGGTAATAAACTCTAGTATTCGATCTACACCCTATATTACACTGCCAAAGATGGTCTCGTGCTGGATGCCGTCCCTGCTGCTCCGATGTACCAACAACTTCTAGCGGTGGCATAAATTGAAATCTAACCTCAAGCATACGAAATTCAATTTTTTTTTTATGAAACTACCTTTCTTCAATATGTCGAACTCGAAATTGGCGAGTGCGCGGGCTTTACACGAATAAATACGGCATGCTATACTTGCACTCGGCGCACGGGATCCCCGACTTTTTGAAAGACATCGCGAAAATCGCGTTTTATACAGCCGCCGCCCTCTCGTAGGCGGCTTCGGACACACAACGCTGTAGGCCGCGCGACCGTCCACCCCACCCGTCGTGCATTGAAGCTGGCCGTGCGGCGGAATGAAGGGGGAGGGTGCTCCTAAATAGGGGGGTGCACCTCGGCATCCGTGGCCGTGCCGTAGAAGAAGGTGCGTGTGTACACGGTAACAATGGACGGCTTGCAGACTTTGGGAGTCCATCGTGAGCGACTCGAATACTGCATGCGGTGGCGTGTACCCTGTATAACGTGACGATGGTTGGGAGAAGAGGCGGACGCCAGGAGGCTTTTCCCGCATTGCCTTCGGCAATGCGGGTGAAGTGTCCCGTGTGTGCGCGCGCGCGCACGCCTCCAGGTCGCGCATGGTCGTGCCAGGTTCTCGGGGGCGCTTCTTCGAGCTTCCTTCCTTTTCTTTTTTTTTTTTTTTTGTTCCTGAGCGGAGTGCGCACCTGCGTTGGGGGCACAAAGCTCGCGCCAAGATGCGGTCGCGTCAATAAGCGGAGCGAAGAAAGGAGTCGCAGAAAGGGAAGAGTGGGGGAGGAGAGAGAGAGCGAAGAGGGGACCGCGGGTCGAAGTCGCGAAGGCGGACCTGGGAGTCACGCCCATCGCTTCGCGATTCGCAAGAACGTGGGCGCTGTGTTGTACAGACAATGAGGGAATGGCTGTTTAAGGACCGTAAACGTCTTCACACAGGGAGAAAGATAAGAGAGCCATGCGCGGCTTCTGTGGGCGCGCGTACGCAGGCTTTTGTGCCTCACGAATGTGTGTGTGTGTGTGTGTGTGTGTGCTCGAGCTGCAGACAGAATTTCGGCTTTGTCGTAAACTGTTTGTCACGGGAAGACTGTATAGGCTAACCAGGTGCGAGTTGGGTGCCTGCAGTTGGGCTGAATTTACCGGCGAATGCGAAAATATACATACGTAGCTCTCAAGAAAGAAATATGTAACCAGACAACGTCAAAGGAAAGTATCACCCAAAACAGCGATGGCTTCCCGATGACAGTGGCTGCGAGATCGACGATAGAGTCTACATCTACGTCGACGGCAATGCCGCCGATGGTGCGGCGACAGTAACGGAGGCGGCACGACGGCTGCAACGACACGAATGCGATGACGATATGCGCCGACGACGGAGGTGAAAATTGACACGTCGCACAAGAGAGATCGAATGGCGGACGTGAACAAGTTTCATTTTTTTTTCTTGCGACTTCAAACTGGAAAAAGAAACATGATGACGACGCCATGATGTTGTGTACTTGCGGCTACAGAAGCTTTGAAATCGGCATTGTGGAAGTAACCTTCTACATAAGCTAGCTATAAAGTTCTGCATAAGGTAACACGAAGTCTATGTCAACGTCTAAATGTTATGGATGAACATTAACTGGGTGGAATTTATTGTATATTTGCTTCAATTTTATGTTCGATTGAGCAGTTGTCGTTCTGATGTGTTCGAAAGCTAACAAAAAAAAAATATTTGTACTTATGAATCGTGTCCATTTGATTAAAAGAACGAAATCGAATGGTACACGCTTCTATTCGTTATTGTAAAGTTTAGAACATTCGCACACAGCAGATACGTACAGCTCGACAACGCAACATACATTGTGGAGATCGCGGCAGTCCGAACTATTCGCCCGGGGGCGTCGGCTTGAACGAAGACGTACTGCGAGTGCGTGGACTTCGTGCCCTCGACAAGACGGGAGTCTCGGAGGCTACATTTATTCGGTTAACACACTCGTACACAGCGCTTCGCGTGATGGCGCTATAAAACCAACGTTGCGAAGTTTTCATCACATAACTGCACTTCTAGGTTTTAGTTGAAACCACGAAACAAGAAACGTCATGTTTTTCATGATGGAACCTTTAATATAGCCCGTTAAAGCCATATTGTGCTATAGGAAAGTAAGATTGTGACGCAGGTATTTCTTCCCGGCTCTGGAGTAGCGCTAGAGTGCCCGTGTCATGGCCGGCGGTGTGTTGGTTTGTACCTTACTTTGATTCGTAACAACTTTATTTATAGTCCGGTGGAGCTTTCGCCGGCGGGGCCTTAGGTCTCTCAGGTGGGGACGTCGAGGTGTTGCCTCGCCGCCGCCTCGCGGGCCTGCTGGACGGGCCGGAGTTGGTCACCGAGGCTGGGGCTGCGCAAGGCAGCGGCCCACCGCGCCGGAAGGGTTCCGGAGTTAGCACCGTGCGGGTGCTTACTAATGACGAGAATTTCATTAAAGCTTTCGAGACGTTCGAGCATGATGTTGCAGAGATGGTCAGATTTGTATACCTCATAATTGCTAGCTCAGTAAAAAAAAAAAAAAACAATTTCTAGTGGCTGTTGTGATTACATCCTTTATATAGGCCCACAAAGATTTGTGGAACATTGTCGACTATAAGAGGGCGCTACTAGATATTAAGTTGAACTCTATTATTGAATCCTCGTTGAAGAAAACAAAAAGTTAGCTACGAAGCTGTAACTGCCCCAATGTTCTGCATTCTCTCACAGGAAGTCAGTGCAGTTGCGGTATCTCTCTCTTACAGCTTATTAAGTTCTTGCAAACAAAATGCTTCCGTCTGTTTATGTAACCACCCATTCGCAGCATAGGTAGCCTCCAGAACGCTCCGAAATCTTTGTCCCTGTGGGTGTTTCTTGAGATTAAGGAAAATAGGATAGCCATGAGGGGCCAGTTTAGGTGAATAGGGCGCATGGTGCATGACTTGAAAGCCTAAGTAGATTAGTTTTGCCTTTGTTTCACCATACAGTGTGTGACGATCGCATCGTGATACAACCGGACGACACCTTTGGAAAACTTTCCTGGATGTTTTCTTTTAGAGCGGCGAGCGTCGGCGTAACTGAGCAAACGAACACAGCGAAGGATGAAAAAGCGAACGCGGAGCGCAGCAAGGGATTAAAGACGCGAGAAGGAAAGCGGAGGAGGAGGGTATGGCGAAAGCGTGAGAATAAAAGCGTGAGAAGAAAAGCGTAGTGCGGCGACGATGGCTACGAGATGGCGCCAGAGTAGCGCGCATCGTCTGGTAGGTCTGTTTGCGGCTGCTGCTGTGAATCGCGCCCACGCGTCATCCACGCGCTGCCTCTCGCGATTTCTCGTTGCAAACTTCGCTCTGTTTGCGACGTGCTGCACGAGGCAGATTGTTCGCTACAGCCAATATTTCGCGAAATAAAAATACGTATAGAGCTGCGCTAAAATTCCGCATTGTGGAGTATCGTAATCGGTTAATTTTTTTTCCTGATGTATTGCCTCTATCAATAAAGTATACTAATATTCTGCACTGATTATTGCATCCTGTTGGAGGTTTTCCACCAGCAGTACTCCCTTTTCATCCCCAAAATTGGGTAGGCTGCATCAGGGACGCAGCCACATCAAGTCACGTGAAACGTCTTGCACGTGCTGCTGGTGGTGTACGAACGTTAACGTACAGAAAAAAATGCAAGTAGCATTTATTCGCGTATTACAAAGCTTACACGCATATAACCTGTGATACAGCTATAGAGGGGGCCATATGGTCTAACCTTGCAATCCTGCTTGCTCCCTATTCGCACTCGGCTGGCCGAGATCGAAGGGGGCCCCGGACGCGGAATGGCGATCCCTCTATCTTGCTACCCAAGTCTTTCCACACCATTTCTGAACCTAACGTGTCGAACACAGAGAGTCCTTAGCCGAGCAACCGCCAATTCCTTTTTGCAACAAATTACACACTTGTAATCCTCATAACTCTCGATGATCGAGCAGAGGTTTGAGTTTGATTACTTATACCTAGTGTGACAGAGTGAGCTCTCTAAAACGTGTCCCCTCCCGCTTGGATCGACCAACGTATAACTGCAGCGCAATAGCGCATCTCTGAACGCTGAGCGCGCAGCTAAATTTAGCTCCGATTGCGTCTCGCGCGGTGAGACAAAGGCGCTTTTATTGCACGTGACACATGCATGATCGTGCAGTGGATTCTTTCCTGTCCGCATCGATACCAAAGCAAGACGAGTGAGTAGTACGGTTGCAAAGATGTAAGCTATATCAGTGTTACATGTTTCGTTATATTTCGTTACAGTATACATGTAGCCTCACATGGGGTTTCAGCAGGCGACCTGCTATATGCTGACCGAAATGAAAAGACGTTTCACGTCAAAGCTGTTGCCAGTTATTTCTGCACCGACCTTTTCCACACGGGATTTCTCTGCCCTGGGAGAAGCGATGGGCACCGATGTTTCCACACGTTGCCTTTTTTTTTTTTTGCTCAGTTGTAAAAAAAAGCTTTAGGATCCTCTTTCAAATCAACCTTTAATTCTCACTTCCGAATCGACGTGGATACTGGAACGAACACTTTCGCGTGATATTCCCAGATGTGTATAGCAATACTTTTGGCTCATATCCGGCGGTCCTGCACGATTCGTATTCAGATTAAAGTTTATTGCTTCTTATTGTTTCATCATTATACCATGGAGGGCCGCCGGTTAGTATTCTGTAGTAATTCTTTTACAAATACATAAACGAACGTACGCACTACACTCAACACTAAGTTAACCATTCATGCTGACGACACAACATTGATTCTTTTTTCCGGCACAGACGAAGTCCACCTATTAATTTAGCCAACAAAGCTCTTCATGCTAAGGACAAGCCACTCGACGCTGACAGGTTAATACTTTACGATTACGAACCAACTGAGGTATAATGAACGAATCCAAGTCTTACATGTTATATTTTCTAGTGCATCGTCCTGGGACCATCACATTCGGTACATAGCTGGAAAAATGTTACCCGCCGCTGGGGCTTTGTCGCGACTTCGTTGCCCCGGCTTCACTGCCCGTGAAGCTATGCTAATCTATAATTACTTATTCTTGTCTCACCTTAATAATTTTCACCTAGTATGGGGAACAACAAGCCAAACTATAACACGTAATACATACGCTTAGAAGAAGCGCCTATAAAGGGCTGTCGATGATGTGCCCCTACAAATAAACACTGAGCCCTTTTCTCCACGTCCGTGGATTGTAAGCACATTTAACATGCGCGAACTGAATCTATTTCTCGCACGTCGGAAAACATTGCGGAGTAGCCATCACAACACTACTACGTGTTTCGTTCGCAAAAAGAACAATGATCCACACAACGCTGTACTCTGAACAATGGCACGTGAAATGCCTGCGAACGAACTGCAGCAAGCAAAGTTACTCCTGCATTTTTTCAATGCTACTCAACAAAACCGCAAACCGTCAATGCACTGCCACAAGGCGCCACAGTTCCCACCTTCATTGGCACTTTCGCGGTATCACGAAGAAAATATGTACGAGGTGTGACAAAAAAAAAAACGAGGCTGGTCCAATAAATTATTGTACTTACAGAATCAGTTCTCTGTGACAATATCACCTTCAAAGTAATCCCCTTCAGCATTCACACACTTCTGCATTCGGTGCTGCCATGGCTGGTCAGTTCTGGAACGAGGTTTTTGGAAGGTCCTTTAGGAGATTCTCCGTTTTTACCTGAACCTCTTCAACTGAGGTAAAATGGGTTCCCTTTAAGCAAGATTTAACTTTAGGAAATAAAAAAAGTTGCATGAAGCCAAATCAGATGAATAAGGAGGATGCCCCATCACAGTAATGTTTTTGCTGGTCAGAAACAGATAGGCTTGACAGATAGGGTCGTGTAAGCGGGTGCATTGTCCTGGTGCAACAGCCATCCATCACTCCACAACTCTGACCTTTTTTTCCTAATTTTTTCACGAAGTCTTTTTAGTACTTCAGTGGAACAGTTTTGATTAACAGTCTGGCCACTGGGAACCCACTCAATCATTACAATTCCATTAATGTCGAAGAAGACAATTAACATTGCCTTGAATTTTGATTTTGACATGCGTGCTTTTTTGGGTCTTGGGGATCCTGGAGACTTCCACTGCATTGACTGGCGCTTAATTTCTGGGTCATAGGTAAAAATCCATGTCTCATCACATGTTACAACAGATTCCAACAAATTTGGCTCGTTTGCAATGCCTTCTAACATGTCCACACACACGTATTTACGGCACTGTTTTTGGTCATCGGACAGAAATTTTGGTGCAACCTTTGTACAAATCTTCCTCATGTGTAATTCGTCTGTTAAAGTGCGTCGAACAGCTTCCCTATCCAAGTTAACCAGCTCCGCCACTGCATGAACACTTAATCTTCGATCACTACGGATCCCATCACGAACTTTGGCAATGTTTTGGTCCGCAATCGCTGACCTTGGGCGCCCAGCACGTTCAGCATCTTGCACACTGTCCCTTCCCCCTGAAAACCGCTTATGCCGTTCAAACACACGTGCACGAGACAAAGTTTCATCTCCATAAGCCTCGGTTAACATTTGAAATGTTTACGTGGCTGATTTCTTAAGTTTCACAAGAAACTTGATGTTGATTCGCTGTTCACTTTTTATATTGTTTTTCCGGCAGAATGCAGTTACACGGGTTCACTCAATGACGCAGCACTCCCAACTAGCGTGATCGGTTCCGTCGAAACTGGCCGCATGAATCGAGGAGATGTGTGGGATGACGTCAGCAAAACGGTTGTTGCCAACTCCACTCTTTTTTCAAGCTACACACTTACTCTCGTTTCTTTTGTGTCACATCTCGTATGTTCTCATTTATTGCTTTGTTACTTAATTCGGTAACCACTACTTTCGATCATGTACCACTAATCGATCATATATCGATTGCATTTCATACGTTCACCTTAAGCAGCGCTCTCGCGTACCACTGTCATCTGTTTTGAAATGTGGCGAGTCGCAGGCCAGTTAACTGACATGACCAGCTATTTCCTTTGCCTCGTCCACTTCCTGTACTCATGTACATTTGATTTTGGATCAGCCTTGGTTTGATTTGATTTGACTTGACATGATGGCTTTGACATTTGCAGGCACAGAAACCGAAACAGGCCTTATACTGGGTTTCTCACTTTCAACACCTGAATGGCCAGCTTTAAAATTGGCAAGCCAAGTTTAATTGTGCCATATTCAGCGCCACTGTCGCTTAATGTTTGTGGCATTTCATTATGGATTTGCTTCGTGCTTTTACCTTGGAGAAACAGGAACTTGGTTATGGTCATCTGCTCTTCCACATTGAACTTTCCTTGAGGTTCCTTCATGGTCAATTTGGACCTTAAACAGACAGTCGATCTCGAAACATAAGTGGCTAAGATTTGCACCGTTGAATGCAGACAAATCGACAATATACCCGGCAATTCACAGTTACACTGCTCCACTTTTCTTTGTAAGGCTCAATACCTACCAACAGTCCAATACCAACTTTACAACTACGTGACACTAAAAAAAAACGTGTTGCAGTTTTATTGCATCTATTAGAGAGTCTAAAAATCGACAAAGCTAATCATTATCCTTGGAAATTGCATGATTCACTTGCTTCTTTTATGTACGCATTATGAAAAGCAGGTTCACGACCTGCTGTTGTGAGAGCAACCTGCAAAGAGCAATGTTGGATATATCCATTTTAGTAACACTGCGTTTTGTTTTTTGTAGGTAAATAGTTTATGACCTGCTGTTGCATTTATGTGTGTGGGGGGCATTTGTGTGTGTGGTATTGTGGAAAGAGGCTAAAGTGTCAACTTCTTAGAAGTGTCATCGGCTAGACGGCTATAACGCCACCTATACTTCCTCACTTGTGTATATGCAAATAATAAACAAAACAACACTGTGCAGTAGTGCAAGTTGTCCACATCATCAAGTGATCCACACGAATAGGCGAAATTGTTCTATCAACCTCTAACTGCGTTTCCAAACCGTTTATAACCTGCGAAATAAACAAAAACATACGAGCAGCCCGATATATATACACTCTTTCTTTTACGCAGAACATCTTTTGCCTAATAGCGTGTTGTACAGTTCTGTAGCGAGGCTACGCTTGTGACATCCTTTCGGGGGCTCACAGCATGCGCGGCAAACTCTCTGTGCCGATAATCCGCTTCCCGCGGTCACGCTTACACAGGACGCGACGAAAATACCCCTTAATCCCGCTTCATCGGCATTCAAAACTCCAGGTCCCGTCACAAAAGACGACGCCCCGCCCCCCTATAGCCGCACGCACAAGACTCGCGCGCATACACGTGCGATTCGAAATCCACCGGATCATCAGCGAGGAGGAAATCCCGGATCAAGACCCGCGCCTGTGCACAATACGTGTTTGAAGGAAGACCGCGCGTGCCTATACTACACACAACCGCGTTCCTCTCCCCAATAAAGAAAGCACGACAAACGTTGGGTTCCTAACGCTCCAAGAAGACCCGATCCGTTTCGCGCATGCGCGTTCTTCACTGTCCCGAGCGTCCACTCGAAGCGCGAGGTGTGCGTTTATACGCCCGACAATGGGCACGCCACGGTTAATACGGTATTAGAATGCCCCCTCCCCCGCTCTTCGAACCTATATATGCAAAAAAGTGTTAAGAGACAAGGCGTGCGCTCAGCCGAGTCGGGTATTTGCGACCCCGGAATCCGATGACGGCGAGTTCCGTGAGTCGACTGTATAAAACGAGTTAAAAGAGGAAGCTCAAAAGAATACGAATACTTTCGAACGAGGAGAGAGAAAAAGCAACGTGTATAGAGCAATGTTTGATAATAGAGAGCCCGACACAACGACAAACTATAGTTGCTCTATAACCCAGCGTGGAATGGGTGAAAGATGGAAGGAGGGTGGGGGGCTCCGACAGATCCTCTTCAAATCCCGAGGCATGCAGAAGAGGCTGCGTCGTACAGGCCAGCAGGAGAAGCCTGTCCCGAAGGCAAAGACGTTATACCGCGCGGGTTGAACCGTGCTGGGGCGGCTTCTCAGACAGAGCTATACGTATGGGCCCAGCGCAGTGGACCTATACATTTTCTCTTTTACTTCTTTTTTTGTCTTCTTATATTTAGTTCCCTAGCGGCGAGACAGTGATGTCCACCACAATGAAAAGGAGGGAGGTGTTGTCATGTGTTCGTAGATTATCGAACGTCACTGAAGGATTAACGCCAATAGAGGGGAAAACGCCGCTCAAAGCAAGCAAGTCGCCGCCGCCGTCCAAGTAGAATGCGCTTCACATCACAGGGGTCTTTTGCCGGACCCCGGCCCATGCTCGTTGTATGGTGGTTATAGTATATACAAGGCCCTGCTGTATACACGTGGCTGGTCAATACCCGCCTTTCAACGCGGTTAGATTCTGCGGCAGCCTATGTAGGTAGCGCCGCAGTGTATAGTATAGTAATACGGGCGCTTATGTGCAGGTTCGGCACACACACACACACACATGCACACACATAGGGATCGGTACTCTTGCAAAGCGGGCCGGGTCGGTGGCTTTCGTCAACTGGGCGCAAAGGGATATCGGCCAGCGTAGAGAGAGAGAGAGAGAGAGAGAGAGAGAGAGAGAGAGAGAGTGGGTCTGTGCGGTAGAGGAGGCGAGTCCATGGTAGCATAGCGAGTGTAATGAAACGGGACAGGCTCCCGGAGAAAGAGAAGAAAAAGAAAGGAGGAAAGGCGAGAGAGGGATGCGTTCAAAACTCAACGTTGGGATAAAGAAAGTGAGAAAGAGAAATGAAAAAAAAGGAGGATGAAGAGAGTAGTTAAATAAGGAAGGGATGTAAAGGGCATCGACGAGCAGGAGCAGACAAATCGGCGAGGAACACTGTATACAGAGGGCGCGCACCTCGCGTACCCAGGAGCGGCGAAGCAGCGGGAGCCACGCCGGGCCCGCTATGTACACAAGCACAAAAGCCGATAATCCGGTGGGGATCGGCCGCCCCGGTCACACAATCGGATCAGGAACCAATTGTCGGTAAAAATGGGAACCGAGGGTTGTTGGAAGGAAGCAAGGCGGGAGAAAAGGGGGGGAGGACTCCCTAGAGTAGCTAGGGGCGAGGGAGGCAGCGGCTTTATTATTTGCGGTCGCCGCGCCGCGGCGCTCCGCGCGTTGTCAGTGTGCGCGGGTTCGGACGGCCGCGGTCCCGGCCAAAGAACCGGCGTATACTGCCCGCGCTTTCTCTTTATTAGCCGTACGCATGCGACTATGACTGCTGCTGCGCTAGTGTCCGCACACCATGCGTGCGTGCGTCAGGGATACACGAAGTTGGCGTGCTCCCCCGACATCGCTCGCTCGCGTCGCAGTGTAGGTGCGTATACCGCACGGACCGCCGCACTGTTTTGTCGTCGGCGGGGACCCGCGAGCGTATTTGCCTTGCAAATGAGCCTTCGTTTGCGTCGCTTGGCTGTATCTGCCTGTGCTTTTCTTTTTTTTTTCTTTTTAACGAACTACAACTGTCGGCCGTCTCTTCCCGTGGGCGGATCTCTTTTTTATCTATCTCACTCTCTCTCTTTCTCTCTTCTTACTATAGTTTGTGAGTTCGTAAACCTGGCCGTTCTTTCGTTTCTTTCGAGGCGTGTCGTTAATGCGAGAGTCTAGTTTGACGGTGCATTGTAGGAGAAAGCAAGTTTGTACAGTACGCAACAGCTAACGAGCAACAGTGACGAGCACTGACAAGGGTCTTTGTCTGACCCTGTTTGCTGCATCGTCAATATTTAATAATGACTCGCCCAAACCACTACCTTGTCGAACAATCTTGCTTATATTTATCATTAATTTCTCTCTGCTCGACGGCATTTCTGTATTGCGGACCAACTGACTGATCGCAGGAAGGTATTAGTACGTGAATACCAGTTTGTGATCTCAGTACTCTCAATAAAGTTTTTTCCATCCATCAATCCATCGGGATAAAAAAGACCTACGTCAGCTGTGACTGTGGTATTCATGCTGCTAGCCTTTTTACGTGCGACAGCGGCCTTAAAGAGCTGCCCCGGCACTCTTACGCATCTCAGTAAATCTTTTCGTAAAGTAAGCTTCCACGTAAGTGAGATATCTATGGGGAGAAACAAGCTTTACCGGTGCTTCATTGCATTTTAATTTTATTTTCTGGCGAGTGCCTCCTTATTGCAAGCGTTTACGAGCACGCAAAAAGTTCATGCTTGGAGAAAGTCTCTCCGAAATGTATTATTGCGCAAGAAAAGTACGAAAGCTAACGAAATGAACGTTACGCTTCCTTATCGCGAAGGGAATCGGTATAGGCGCAGCTCCTGCAGCCCATCGTCTTTGGGCGCGGCGCCCGGTCACTGCGGTGAAGCCACTAAGACGAAAACCAGCGAAGTAGACGCGTGCGTCCACCTCCTCGTCCACAATACACCGGTGTGCACAGTCGTTGAAATAAACACCAGAGCTCTCACCAAGCGCATGCGCCAGCACAAAGCAACAATACAAGTACCATCAGGACTAGGGTGGCCAACCGTCCCAAATTTAGCGGGACAGTCCCGACGTCTGAGTAAATGTCCAGTGTCCCGACTTGACCCAGTCGAGACGGCCAAATGACCTTACTTTTTTCTTCTTTTTTTTTAGTCTACTGGATAACAATAAATAGACCAGATTTCCTTTTTATGATGCCTGGCAGCTTGGTTGCGCATTCTTATCGTTGGTCTTCTGTCACAGTGTCCTAAACGTAAAGGCGGCTTAGTGTTTGTAGTAGTTCAAGTTCAATTGCAGGCCCTAGGCCATTCACAGCATCTGTGTTCGTATTGGTGGACGCGTTGTTCAGGCAACTGTGCTGCACTTTTTTCGCTGTAAATCGCGACACGGTAGGACTAAACTAAAATGCTTAAACTTCGTTGCACGTGCGGACTGGTGGCTCCTACACTGGCAGGGCCGGTCGTCTCCATCCACACCGATACTTCAGGCTCAATTCAATGCAGGCTCAATACACGTTTTCCCAATCCAATCCAATTTCAATTGCGAGCGTCCATAATTCATTGTCAGCACAGTTTACCTGAGCAAACCGCAGACCTTTCGATAAATTAACCGAGAGCCGCTGTCCGGCTCTAACCATACACATATCTCAGACTATGAAGAAAGTGTCATATTTCTCTCTCTCTCTCTCTCTCTCTCTCTCTCTCTCTCTCTCTCTCTCTCTCTCTCTATTTTGTTCCGTTCCTTTATCGCAGACGACTGCCAGCGTACAGTAGAAGATTGCCTAATAGATGAAACAATTCACTTCACGTTTCGTTGTCCCCAGATCTATAGCTGCGTATATACCACCTTGATTATTACGCAGTGAACCATGTTGCATTGCTTGGGGCTCGAAGCCGCATTTAGCAACTCCCCACGACGTCCTCATTGAAATTACCGACTGCCTCACTTGCGACGCATGCAGCTGTGGCAAGGCACTCACACACCTTTTCTATGTCTCCCGCACTATATAGCACCGAGGCAAGCGAGGTTAACAGTACTGGATGGACTGAACATTCACGTTTTATTAGAAAAAAATTTTCTAGGTCAGTGCCTTCCAAACAAACTCCGTGCAAAAAGTTGTATCTGCGTTTCTCAAGTTCTTGAGGCATAATGGGCCTTCATTCGTGCAGCCTGCTGCTGCTGTATAATGTACGTGGGTAACTTTGACCCCTGTCACACTGGACGTTTTAATGTCATTCGAATCGAATGGCATTAGCATCAAATGATATTATTCGGCTGCTACACAGCGATATTTCATGCCATTAGAATAGAATGACTTCTGCAATCGAATGAGTTCGAGAAACTCATTCGGCATTGCTGTCGAACGATTGTATGCTCTCCACCTCAGAGACAAGGCAAAATATGACATTGAGCGTTTGTGATTTCAGAAGCACTCGTGTAAAGATGCAAATAATTTTGCGTGGTTTAAGGAATCTATCATTCTAACTAGAGAAAGACTGTACGGTAGGCTGTCACAAAATGTTTTTACTCTCCACCTCTGTGGCGTGTGGCGGCCGTCGCTTTACTAGTGGGCCCTACTGTAAACAATCGGGCGCCTTTGTGCGCGTGTTTGTGGCGTCTCGAATGGCATCTGCATCTATTTGATGATCGAGCCTATGATTAGTATGAATTGCTCGTAATGGAAAGCACACACCAACTAACCGCTTCACCTACTGCAGCTGAGCAACATCGTTCGGCGCTGCCATGTCAGACAGATTGTTCGTCTGCAGTTTATCGGCTATGGCTATTAAGGTGATTTAGCCTTCTTTTGGCTTATGGTGGCCAGATATTCGGGAATTAAGTTTTGTATATGCGTTATTTCAGTGGAGCGACGCCCCATATCTATATTAAAGTAAGTTGACTATTCAGACATTCTACACCATGCTTGTTCTACTTTTCTCACTACTTTTTTTTTGCAATGATCGCCATTGATATCATGACCGAATGACATTAATTTTTGCAGTGTAGCACCACCGTGGGTCAAACGGCATTCGTCGCATCGAATGTCATTCGAATCTAATGACATTAGAGTGTCCAGTGTGACAGGGCTATTTCGTTGGGGGTAGTCCTCTCTCATTTTCTTATTGCGATAACAAGTATAGGGACACTGCAGGCAAATTGCCGCCGTCGTTGTCACCGTGAGCCTCCGTGTAAATTTCAAGGAGGATGGTGGCTTGGTGCGGCAGCGTCTTCTCACGCGCGCGAAGGACGAAGGCGGGTGCTCGCGCGCCGACTTTCCGCGCGCGCGAGGGGGAAAGCAGGAGACGTAAGCACGATAGGGAAAGAAGGAGGAAGGGAGGGGGGCAAGAGTAGCGCGCGTACTACCTTGGAAGTAACCTGCGTAGAGTTCGAAGGCTAGCCTACCCATTATAGCTGATGACCTTGTGTGCGCTGTGTTCTCGCGAGCCCAGTTCGCGTTGAAGCGAGAGGCAGCGCAAAGGGGAAATTCGCTCGCCGCAGCTGCCGCGATTCGTCACGCCAGCGTTCTGGCGGCGAGTGTCCGCGGTGAGATGTGTTCATGGTTGCCAGTTGCGCGCGTGGCACCGTGATTGTTACTTTAGTTAGTAAGCGAATGTTTTACAGCCGTTTATATAGCTGAGAAAACCACTAACCTTACTGCGTGTAGATGTCTAATGATTCGCTATCGCTATCAGCACTTCGCCTTTCGGGCGAAACTGCGACATTTTTTCTCTCCCCTTACGCTAACTTACTCTTTTTATCCTCGCACATCATCGACACTTGCAGGATCGCCAACCAGAACTACCTTCCCACCTTTGCATACATTATTTCTCTCTTACGCAGACCTCATCATTTCTTTCAAAGAGCTTAACATTGGGGAGAAGTCAGTGACATACTGGTTGCCAATAATCCTATCATACCATGAAAATGCATCATTTGATCAGTAATCACACTCTCCTGATACCCATGATATACCTAATGTGGGCTACCCAAATTCTAGCTGCCCGATCCAAGCGACTGTGTCATCATCCGGGATAGACGTCCGTTCTGCCGACACAGGTACCACGTTTTACCGAGTCTTATTAAGCAGGGCAGCGACATCCCAATACTCTACATGTTCCAGTCTAGATCGGCCGGACGAGAGCGCATTGCTTTAACGAATGTATATTTACACGCAAAAAGTCCCCAGACTTCCTCCCCCTCTCCAATCCACCCCGCCCCCTCCTTTTCAGCTGCCTCTCCAGGGATCCCCCGTCCATCGAAAGGCGACAGGGCGCGCGTCAGAGAGCGTAGTAATACGCATAAGCCTCCACTTGCACCGCCGCCTAGTGTTACGTCGGCTTCGAATGTTTGCTCGCGGGCCAGGCCCGGACGATACCCACTCGGGGTCTCGCCGCTGTCGGCCAGACTGTGCACACACAAGAGGAGCGTAGCAAATAGAGTGATTTGGGAGCGGGACAGAGCAACAGGAAAGGGAGGTATAAAGGCAGAGGGGCGCAACAGATGGATACCGAAAACCGGGGGAGTCGGGGGGAAGCCCCGGGCTCATCTCCATTGCAAATGGAGTGGACTTCGTGAATACCCCCTCCTACCCACTGCTACTTCCACTCCCCCTCTCCTCCGCGGCAATGCGCCGGCTCACTGGCATAGACAAGTTTGTATTATAACCCGTATGTACATACGTTGTTTGAGCTCTCACTTAGTGGGTGTAGTTAGGTCGAACCAGGACGCTCAATCTGTAGTACGCTATTCTGGAAATCTCGTTTGACTTTCTCTTTTGTGTACCCATACCTCGTCTTCCTTTTATTTTTATTTTTGCCTTTTGCTGAGCTTTACTTCTGACTTGTCAAGCTTTCCTTTTCTCTAAGTACACCAGGCTGCGCAGTCGTACGTCACGCCTATAGTGACGCCTACAAATAAATGCCCACGTTCAAAAGGTATTGTGCAGTAGTTGCTACAAGTAAATGTTGCAGCGCAGTTTGTCTCCTTTTGGTTATCTTATGCCGAGTCTAAATGGAGCCAATAATAAACGGCTGTCGTGTGACTTTTTTATTTTCTCGCGAGATCATAAAAATCTTTCATTTTCATAACACTTAAAGTGAGAATAATGCTTACATGTGGTAGGGGTACTGCAGCTTCATGATCCTATATATATATATATATATATATATATATATATATATATATATATATATATATATATATATATATATATGTAGGGTAGGACTTCTGCCGCAAGTGTAGTTCAGGCGAAGGTGACGTACCATACGGGGGAATTTGGCAGGCCTACGCGGTGGGTTTCGTGCGGCACTTCACGCATGCGAATCCATAGGCGTGAGCACAAGAGGACCAGGGATGCCGTGCGACCCCCCCCTCCCCTACAACAAGCCTGCAGCTGTAGGAATACCTAATATCGAGTGCACAGCCGTTACTTCCATGTCCTATTAGCGACTTCGGTGATTGCAAAGTATTCTGGCGCCTTCTAATAGAAAGCCCTGTTCACGCCAATGCGCGAAGCTATAACAAATGAGGGCAAAACTTCTGGTCAATCTAAAAAGTTGAAGCGGTGCTCAAGTGACACAGAATCAAGAGCTATTTTTGTTTTCGCGGACATTGCAGATGAGACGAAAAGACCCTTGTCGAAAACGTTGGTTTCAGGCAGAGGCCTCCCTGTTGGGTCATGGTTTATCACTTCAAATCTCTATATCATTTTGACCTATTTATATTGTTCAGATATCGTACGGCCTGCATTTCTTTTTTTGGGCAGAGCCTGTAACTCGACTGTTTTACATTTACACGTCGTAAATGACGATGGCGTTCGAAAGCTCATTCCATAGCTTTCGTGTAGTTTAAGGCGTAAAAGCGTGCGCTATTAAATAACTTATTCTGCGTTTCTTTCTCTTTTTTTCGCTGATGCAGATGTCCAGATGCGAGGCGTAAGAACCGGCACCAAACGGCCATGGGGGAACCACTGCCGACCAGCCAGGTGGGCTCCGACTCGGAGCTGGACGTGGAAGACGACGACGAGGAAGACTCAGGCAGCACCAGAGCCGAGCCGTCCTCACCCGCCAAGAAGGCGGCCGGCGCGCTGGGCTTCTCGATCGCGCGCATCATGGCCCCGGACAAGGCGCACAGGAACAGCGCGTCTTCCGCCGCCTGCTCGCTCTCTGCGATGCTCCACGACTGGCGCCGAAAGCTGCAGGCCTCCGGGGGGTCCTGGATCAGGCCCTCGCTGCCGTACGGCGGCCCTCACCCCAACCCCGGAGTCGAGCGCCAGGACTCGACCCTAGCTCTGGGCATCGCCACGACCGCGCTGAGCCAGCTGGCCAGGCTACACCAGGGAGGAGGCGGCGGTCTCGTCTACCCCTGGCTGCAGCAGGCTTCCGACGGCCTCGCCTCCACGACGCCGGCGTCGGGGTTGCCGGACATCGCCGCCCACGCAGAGCAGACGACGGCGAGGCTGGTGCGACCTCAGCCGCGCCTGGCAACCATGGCGTGCGAGGTCCTGAAGCACTCCAGACTGCAGGACACGGAAAAGGCCGCCACAGGAGCAGGCGGAGGCGGTGGAGCCGGCAACAAGCAGAAGACATTCACGTGCACCGAGTGCGGGAAGGTGTTCAACGCGCACTACAACCTGACGCGACACATGCCCGTGCACACGGGCGCCCGACCGTTCGTGTGCAAGGTGTGCGGCAAGGGCTTCCGGCAGGCCAGCACGCTGTGCCGCCACAAGATCATCCACACCCAGGAGAAGCCCCACAAGTGCGCCACGTGCGGCAAGGCGTTCAACCGCAGCTCGACGCTGAACACTCACGTGCGCATCCACGCGGGCTTCAAGCCCTGGGTGTGCGAGTACTGCGGCAAGGGGTTCCACCAGAAGGGCAACTACAAGAACCACCGGCTCACGCACACGGGCGAGAAGGCGTACAAGTGCAGCGTGTGCAACAAGGCCTTCCACCAGGTGTACAACCTCACCTTCCACATGCACACGCACAACGACAAGAAGCCCTACACGTGCAAGGTGTGCGGCAAGGGGTTCTGCAGGAACTTTGACCTCAAGAAGCACTCGCGAAAGCTTCACGAGAGCGTCGTCGCGTCCAGCACAACTCCGTCGCGCCGACCGTCGCCCGCCGAGGCGGTGGCGAGGTTCCAGCAGCTGCACGCTGCCCCGTTCGTTGCCGCGTCCGGGATTCTCGTCGACCGCGCCATGATGCCCGCCGCGCTCCTCTGACCTGCGGCGAGGAGGCGCGGCGTACGGCACCGTTCTCAAGGGGCAGAGCACCTCCGGTGTACGATTCCGCGGGCGATCTGACGCATGACCTGCGCCTTCAACTGGAGTGCGCGGCGTCCGAAACCTCCAGTGCGCTCCTCTTCTCACGCATTAATGATCTCGGAGGCCACGATAGCTCCCGGACAGGCTCCGACAGTTGTGGCAGTGGGCGTACACATCGTTACCAGAATTCACGTCGCAACATGTGTAGCAAGAGATGCAGGGTCGATGCGGCGTGCGCCACGTCCACAAGATGACCGCTATGACTGGAGGAACGTCTCGGAAACGTGGTGGACCATGCTGCTGTTGTCACGACTATACAAAGTCGAACAGCTCGTGCAATCGCACCCCGTGTCACTCGCTTTATGTGACGACATTCCCGGACCAGACTTACACAAGAGGAATGCAGTGTTGTTGAACCACGCCTGGTGTACAGGACGGTTCACTTTAAAGGACTGCACTTCGCTGAGCGCAGTTGTGGAGTGTGTGAGTTGCACCAGGACAGATCACGTGCGTGCGGGACACTTGCTGTGCGTACCCTCTGCCCATATAGACCCCTGATCGTGGAACTTGTTGAATTGAGTCATAAATGCAGTAGAGCTGTTTAGTCTGTAATAATTAAGGTGGAGATGCAAATTCGTGTGAAATATTTGCGGAATGTGTGTTACCGAATCTCTGAGACGCGTCCAGCCTCGCAGAAACACTTGTCACAACGTTCTCTGGTGCTGTTATAGCAGACCGCGCCAATTATACGCTCAGTGTCGGCGTACTGAAAAAACAAAACAATAAATAACGTGGTGGCGGCGGGCTTTACGACACGATAGGTGCATATGTATAGTATGGCGTACTCGTAGGCAACCGCACCTGATGACTACTCAAAGAGAATGCACAAGTAAGCTTCTTCTGTTTTAGGGCTGAAAAGCTTGGGCTAATATTCCGCATGAAGTCTACATCATGGCCATTTATTTTCTCTTGAGGAATAATGCTTACGATAGCGCATGTAGGAACTAACGAACGGCCAAAATAACGTTGTAATGTCTGTGCGCACATCACCAGACAGGTCACATCGGTTTTTATTTCTGTTTTTTTTCCTGTCATCAACCAGTATCATAGCATCAAGACAAGCTCACAATCGTCTTCAACTTCCCTTCCAACGGGAAATGTTTCAGTATAGATGATGGCTTCTGGTTACTTTTTTTCTTTTTTTTCCTTGTTCCGTGATTCAGGCGTGGCGAAACGAACAATGTTGCATTATTCTACAAATAGAACCAACTGAAGCGGGGTTCCCGCATTTGTGGTCTTGGTCGATCCCCCATGTGTGCAAAAAAAGAAAAGAAAAAAGAACGCTTTTTAAAGAAATACACAGAATCGCGTTAGAGATTTTTTTTTATTTCAAAACAAAACTAAAAACATCTTTTTTCAAATGGTTCCATTTGTCAGCGAGAGCTCGGGCTACAGCGCTACTGTACAAACTAACGGCACGACCGAAACGCCAAGGCTTTTCTAGATGCACGCCATGATATTATGCCTCTCAGCTCATGTGAGTTAATGCGAGTTAATTCACACCCAACACTTTATTCCCGGCACCTGACTTCCGTGGCAGCGGTAGTGGTATAGAGCAATAGTTGTATGCTAAACACTCCAAGAACGCGAATCTAGTTATTTTCGAAATAAGACGATTACAGCTAAGTGACTAGCACAAAGCCTCGATTTAAGCAGGAGAAACATGTATTGCCAAAACAAATATATATATGACAGTGCAGGAAACTCCCAATATGCAGTTTTCATCACTGAGCATGCTGCACTTCCTCGCACGATACTACAGCGGCCGAATTCACAAAGCTTTTCGTTCGTTATTAGCTGTTTTAGCTAATAACGCTTAACGTTATTAGCTTTATTAGCTGTTTGCCATTGGCCGGTCGCTTTCGGCAATAATATGTCCTACATTACGTTCGTCTGGCACCTACTCTAACCAATAGTTCTAGCGTGAGAACGCTTTTGCGAATACAGACCGAGGTTTGTGTCATGTAGAGTTATAATGCAATAGCTTGACTGCAATAAGGACAGTCTGACGATATATCATGTACATAGTGCTGTATAGAATGAGTCAATTGTGAGAGCAGTGTAGAATAGGCATGTTATTTATTGAAAAAATAATAAAAAAAGCCACTGACGATGAACACGGTTTGTTTGTATCCCACTATGCACTCTGCCCTATGAATTGGTGATTTAGTTGCTGGCACGTTGAGAACGAAGCGGCTCACTGACCATAGTCGAAACAAAATGACGCTTCGGGATCCGTACAGGTCCCTCCGCAAGCTGTTTATAATCGAATGCTCAGCAAGGGGATCCGCACAAATCTCGGAACGTCATTTTGTTTTGACTGCGGCCAGGGATCTGTGTCGCTCCTAAACGTAATTTCACCCGTCGAGACCGTATTGTGTCGAACTTTCGACTAACTGCTTGCACGTAATCTTCACGCGTGCTTTGCGTGCCATCCATATAAACATATAAACGTTTCAACGCTACAGCGTCGAAGTGCAAGCTTCTCAAGGTAACCCTTTAAAAGGCTCACATAAGACCTTTCGAGGGTATCTACTCCACGTGTTCGCACGTTCTCTGCGGCGGCTTCGAATAAAAACCGCGTTTTCAGACACCTTGCCAGATATTAATTAACTCTCGGACGCTGGCTTAATGTCAACATCGATCATTCTGTAAGCCTGGAGCGAAAGTGCCATTGCTCGGCGCGCACGCTAGCACTGCTGAGGGGCTTTTCATTTAGTTTAGTTTTTTTAGTTCCGCACGTGTATAAGCATTCGCATTGACGCATGGTTGAAGCCAGCGCGTTCCATAGAAATGAGCGCACCAGGCTGCGCGGAAATTCTAATGCGCTATAGCCTTACCTTTCTTCTGAAAAAAAAATTTCGTTATATTCGTTTATTCATCTCGAGAATCAAGTTCTGCACGTGTATAAGCATGCGCCGTGATACGCTTCAAGTCAGCGCGTTCCGTAGACATGAGAGCAACCAGGCTGCGCGGAAATTATACTGGGTTATAGCCTTACCTTTTTTTCTGAAAAAAAAAACGGTTTCATTATATTCGTTTATTCATCTCGAGAATCAAGTTCTGCACGCGCATAAGCATGCGCCCTGACGTACGCTTCCAGTCAGCGCGTTCCGTAGAAATGAGAGAACCAGGCTACGAAGATACGACCCAAAGGATGCAATTTTGTTTTAGAGTGTATGCGAGCCCACAGTCTTAGGCAAAATTACACCCTTTTGCCACACAACAATAATCGTCATCTAAGTAATTTGCCGTTCACGCGCCGAATACTCGCTATGTTTCCGCAAGGAGTCCGTCCGCCGGAAAATCATTACTAGGGGTGCTATTCTCGACACGCATGGCGGCTGCACGACCGCCATTATCCGCCATGTTTACTCTCTGATTGGCTGTGGAGAGCTAACGTGCCTTAAAATTGGTGCCGGGAAACGGAAGTGTTGCGAAATGTCATTTTGCGTTTTCATCAAGATGACGAAACGTGACGTGGAGCTGCAAATATTATGGACTAATACATTTTTTTTTTGGTCCTTGGCAGGTATATTGTGATGTTAGCGCTTCAAAAAGAATGTGAGCGGTAGCGTGCAGAAGCCAGTGCAATGCATCTGCAATTGCGCGAATATGTGGTGGCGATGCAAGATGCGCCATGCCAGCTTGCTGATTGGCTGGAGGAATATCTCGTGAGGAGCGTCACAGGAAGGGCTGTTTCGTAAACGTCATTTTGACGATGCCTGACGTTGCGCTGGGCCGCCACTGCTGAGATTTTCCGCCATAATTTTTGCTGCGACGAGCCGCGCGAGTTATGCTAATGGGCAGCCATATGCAATGGCAGCCGAGAGGAATGCGTATCGCCACATTTTCCCCGTCATTTGGCACCACGAAAATCTTTTGTTCATAACGCGTGCTCATAGTATTTGCATCGCTCTCTGGTGGTGTTGGCATTTGTGTTTGGGGCCATCGTTTTTTAAAAGAACGCGTTTATACGAAATAATATTGGTTGAACATAGCAAACTTTCGGCAATGTTGTCCACTTTTCACTGCTGCATTTGTATTGTAATCAAGATTAATGCATTTTCGCACAATCAAAAGTTATGACAATGACCTCTTTCTAATTTATAAAAAGAAATGTACGCAAGGCGGCGCCTTGAAGTTTCCTCCCTCGGTGCGAGTAACCAGCTAAATGAACAAGAGATGGCAGCGCCGGCGCTTGCGTCGCGCTAGTGGATATCTCTGGCGCGCGCAACGCTATCGGTGATGTTCGGCCGTTTCTCAGCCAGCCGCGTCGGGCTGAGTCACTTGCGTTTCATGAGATAGCGATAACGTGGCCTAGAACGTGCGCGCATCGCCACTGGTAGGTCGCGTATGTTGTCGAAAGCAAGAAACCAAGCGCGTTGGTGCCAACATGCGATGACTCATTGCATTTTCCGGGGACACGCATCCTTGCTATTGAAGCAGACGACGGCCTGTACGCAGCAGACGACGGAAGCGAGAAGCGTTTTCGACGGAATAATCATACGCTTTGAGATAGCTGCTTTATTTTTACTGCGGAGGAAAACTGTTTTGCTTTACCAATAACGCCACATTCAGTGTCTTCATTTCAGTTTCTTAGGCGAAACGTCAAGTTGGCGTCACGTTACGTAAGCAAAACGGGGCCACCAGCGCTATTTTGTTTGCGCCGCGCCTACGTCACGCATCGAAGAAAATGGCGGAATGTCCAGAATAGCGCCCCTAATCAGGTGGTCTGCGTAGCTCGCCGGTAGTCATATGCGCAAACGTAGATGAATCACTCCGTCGCGTTTCCGCTACTTCAGCGATGGCATTTAGAAATTAGCGATGCGAACCAAGCGAACACACGAGGGAGGAAACGGGCGAGGGAGGGCTTTTCACTTAAACGTGCGGTAGGCTAAACATCTGCGCAGTGAGTGACATATGTTTTTCTTCTTGTTCTTTTTTTTCGTATCACATTCAACTACATACTGCTACATATCTGCAGGAGAGAGGTAACGGAAACAGCTAGCCGAACAGAACGCTGGAGCTGAGTTTAACGATATGCAGATATCCATACGCTTGGACAGGTCGCGCACGTGGTTGACCTTGGCATCAAGTGCCGCGCTCGTGCTCGCCCGTGAACTATAGTTTTCTTTAGATTAGGGGGACAAAAGGCCCGTTGGGGCCCCCTAATCTAAAACTCTCTTCTAATCTCACTAACGGAGCGACGTTACCTGTATAACGCCAATAGACAACGAAGCCAAAAGAATGCCAATGAAACCATTGCATGTCGGCTTTATATGGTCGAATATATAAACAAAAAAATGGAGACTCTCGATTTGCTCTTTCTCTCGTTCAACCTAATATTTGTATTTCATCATCATCAACGTCGGCATCGTCGTCATCGTCGTTCTATGTATGTCAAGTGCAGGACGAAGGCCCCTTCTAGCGATATCGTCTTATTAGCAGTTACAATTACCACCGGTCGGTGTATCTCAGACGCCGTCGTGGCACAAATATATGCCGTGCATTTTTTGGTCGACTTCGAGTTTCATCGAGGGCTTCAAGCTCATGCAATATCTGGGACGCCACACGTCAGAGCGTGATCACTAAGCTCCGCAGCTGTCATTGCGAGGTATATGTTGAAACGTTGCACGTTACACGGACAGAACATCCTCCGCAAAGGGAAAGGATGCATGTGTCCGTTTGAAATGAGCGAACGTATACGAGGGGGGGGGGGGGGTAAGTGCGCGGGAATTGAGGCTTATCACTAACATCTAACATGGGCAGTCAACTGGCTGTTTGCGCGAATCCGAGTGATATGCGTTTTTCTTTCTTTCTTTCTTTCTCTCTTTCTTTCTTTCTTTCTTTCTTTCTTTCTTTCTTTCTTTCTTTCTTTCTTTCTTTCTTTCTTTCTCGCTTTCTCTCTTTCCTTCTTTCTTTCTTTCTTTCTGTCTTTCTTTCTTTTCCACAATGCTTGGCTACACAGCTGTGACTTTTGTGAGAGAATCACAAATGGAAACGTATAAGCCGAACACAACGGCGGAGCCGAGTTTTAATAACGCTTGCAGAAATAACAATCCGCTCGTATGCAGATCGTGTACCTGGCTAACCGTGGCAACAAGTGCGGCAGTCTATTCTCGCCCGTAAAAGAACGTCCCTCCCCCCCTCGCTCCCAAACGTATCTTTTTATCTGTTCTCTATATTGCGTTCAAGACCGCCTGCTCCGTTAAGCTCGTTGTTTATAATACAGGAATTCAGCTAGTTAGCAGCGGCGTAGCCGGCGGGCTTCGTGCTTCGGAGTCGACGACTTGTCGAACGTATAGCTATAACCACTGCGGCAAGAGTTGTCCCAACTTCCAGCATGCCGAATGCATGCATTCGTTTGAAACGAGCGAACGCATAGGAAAAGGAGGGGGGGGGAGAGGGGGCAGTGCGCGGGAATTTAGGCGTATCACTAACATCTAACATAGGCAGTCAACTGGCTGTTTGCGCGAATCCGAGTGATATGCTTTTCCTCCCTTCCTTTCTTTCTTTTTCTTCATAATGCTTGGCTTCACAACTGTGGCTTCTGTGTGAGAATCATAAACGGAAATGCATAAAAATAACTATCCGCTCGTGTTCAGGTCGTGTATCTGGCTAACTATTCGGCATCAAGTGCCGCAGTCTACCCTCGCCCGTAAAATAACGCCTCCCCCCTCCCCCCCCCCCCTCGCCCCTCGCTCCCAAACGCATCCTTCTACCTGTTCTCTACACTGCGTTCAAAACCACCTACTCCGCTGAGCTCGTTGATTGTAACATAGGAATTGAAGTAGTTAGCGGCGGCGTATATAGCCCGCGGGGTTCGTGCCTCGCAGTCCACAATTCGTCAAACCCAACCGATTACTGCGCCAAGAGCTGCTCCAGCTTCAATCATGCTGGAGGCGGGGACGTGGAAGTGCACGATCACGGCACTGGTCGCCGCACTTGCGGCACCGCTGCTGCACTACCTGTGGTTCTCGCTGCGGAGATTGTTTCGACCCGATCTGCCGCCTGGACCGCGAGGCCTGCCTCTCCTCGGCTACCTGCCCTTCATGACCCAGCACGGACATCGCGACATCGAGACGCTCAAGCAGAAATACGGCAACGTGTTCGGGTATGTTCATACCGGATTGGATGGGATGCTCATATGGTATGGTATTCCTTATGCGATGGCGCACACCCACTGTGGGGGATTGGCCAAGATTTGGATGAAATTATGCTATCTTTATTAAAAACTAAGATTGGTAAAGCTAACTGGAGGAAAGGAACAAAAATAAGATGTTTAAGAATTCCAGACAATCTCTTTGTAGCAATTATAAAATCCTCCACGGTTGAGCAAATATCCTTGTGGCACTTTCCAAGAGAGGAGGTTCCTAGAGAAAGGATATTTATAATTGAAAAGCTCAAACCAAGCTATACGTGTAAATCTTGATTCTAGATTTTTTCTTAAAGAAGTGAAATGGCGGCAGAATATGAAAAAAATGATCTATTGTTTCATCTTCTCCACAGACTGGGCACAGAGGGGAGGGCACCAGACCAGCCCTATGACGATAGAAGTTTAATTTTGGTATACGACAACGTAATCGGGTAAAGATGACTTCAGTTTTTCTCGTGTGAAAGGAATTTTTGGGCCAAGGGAATAGGAGGTGTCGATATTCTGAAAAATTAGCTACAGCTGGGTTCAAGAAGTCTTGAATTATTGTATATCTCCTGAATCTAGTAGTCTTCAGGTAAGCTATTGTAGGAAGTAATGGAAATACAGGGCCACTGAGGGCCGCTCTCGCGAGACTGTCAGCCATTTCGTTCATGACTAATCCTTTATGTCCAGGCACCCAAAGCAATCTAATTAAATTTATGTGGACAGGCACTAGAAAATGAAATGTACGTAAAAGGTTAGTGACACCATTTGCTGTGAGCGAGGAACATAAGGATAAAGAATCTGTTATTATTACTACCGCCGATATTGACGAATTTAGTCTGCGTAAGGCTAGAACTTGAGCTAGAAATTCAGCCAAAAATACGGAACAGAAGTCCGGAATCCTGATTGCAAATGACTAGTCTAGAGCGGGAGAGAAAATGCCAATTCCAGATTTTTCTTCCCACTGTGAGGCGTCTGTCGCAATGACCATACTTATAGATAAACACAAGAAATGGTCCTGTAATAAGCCGTTTAATATATTATAAGAGAGATGTTTTGCATTATTTGGGTACATGTCATCATATATAATTTGTAGGTTCTCTCGCACATCACAAATAGGCGGTATCTCCCAGAGATGTACATTTAAGGGATTTATCAATGTTTGTACGAAGACCACCTGTGGTGTATGAAAACGATGCCAGTTTACTCCGAAGAAAAGTGCAGGCTGGGAAATAAATATGTATTTCAATCTTGTAATAGGGGATTCATACAATTTTAAGACTGTTTGCACCGTCAGTAACCGAAATCTACACAATATGGAGGGCAACCTAACTTCTTGGTGTAATATGTTATTGGCAACATATTTCGGTAATCCGCAACACAGTCGCAGGGCTTCCTGCTCAAGTAGAACAAGGGGACGTAATTTATAAGCTGGAGCACTAGAAAATAAAACACATCCAAATTCTAAAATGGGCCGCACATACATTGTGTATATCATTAAAAGTGGATCTCTCCACATTTCGGACCGACTGTTGCACAGCTTACGTAGCATACCAACTGCTCGCACTCCTTTTTTAACCATATGGTCAATATGGCCGAGCCAGCTGAGGGAACCGTCATATACTACACCTAAGTATTTCACCGACTCCACTTGAGGTATAGCCTCGAGGCGATAGGATATCGATATATTAACGGGATTGTTAAGAGGGAAAACCAATATCGAGGATTTTCTAACGTTAAGTGAAAGGCGAATTTTGTTTAACCAGGTTTCTATGGCGTTGAGGTAGTTTTGTAGTCGATAATATAGAGAGTGAATATCACTGTCTGATGCGAAGAAAGCAATGTCATCCGTGTATACGTATGTTTGTATATCTTGATGAAGAGGAATGGAACACATCAGAATATTAAATAGTAATGGTGAACTGACAGCTCCTTGAGGAACACCTCGTGATTGATTATATATACTCGAGGAAACGCCTCTCAGGCTGCAGTAAAATGTTCTTCCATTTAAAAATTCACCAATCCAGTTTGAAAAATAAGAGAAGCCAAAGTACTTCTTCTTCTTCTTCTTCTTCTTTAAATTGGAACAGATCATTTAGCCGCAGAAAACCGAAACAGCGTTCTACACGAAAGAAAATTGAACCAACTTGGATCGCCTTTACCTCTGGCCATGGAGAGCTCAAAAAAATTGAAATTATGATTAAATTTCGGGGTTTTACATGCAAAAAAAAAGAAAAGCAATATTACGATCTGATTCTGTGGTATGCCGTAGAGGTGGGGTTCCGGATTAATTTTATCCACCGGGGGTCCTCTCGCGGCAGCACGTCTGGCAAGTGGTCGTGAGGCCGCGGGGAGGCCTAAACATCGCAAGAACGCAGACTGGGATCGTTGCCTCGGCCATCATGGCGGCGGCGAGGGTTTCGAGAGAAGACGTGCGGCGGATACTTTCTGCCCCAACCTTCACCAGAATATCCTGGTGGTGAGCACCCCCGATAAGGGGCGTGCTTTGGCCTATGCCAAGATTCAGGTCATCCGCATCGGGCACAAGATACACGAGGTAGGCGCGTACCAAACCACACCATATGGTACGCTCAAGGGGATCATTGGAGGCATTCCCATCGAACATGCTGCGGCGGAGATTGGCCTGAACGTCGTTAACGCAAGAAATCCATTAGCAAGAGGGGCGCAAAGAATTGGCAATACGACTACCGTAATTGTAGTTTTTGAAGGCCAAAAGGTTCCAAATTATGTATGTTATGGCCCTGTGTTAACGAGGTGCAGTCTGTACCGCAAGCATTTCGATGTCTGCAAACAGTGCGGCAAAATAGGACACAGAAGTGATGTTTGTCCTAACCCCAATATGAAAGTGTGCTTCGATTGTGGGGCCAATAACCCTGTCGATGGCCACGAGTGTAACCCTAAATGCAAGCTTTGTGGGGGACAACACCCAACGGCCGATAGAGAATGCAAGAACAAATACAAAACTCCCTACGTAGTAACTAAAAGGCAGTGGGAGCGCAAGATGGCGGTACAGCGCGTACAGCAACAACTACCATCAGGAGAGTTTCCACCGTTGCTGACGTCAGCAGGAGCGAGCAGCACAGCTGCCGCATGCTGTATGTGCGAGTGAAATCGTAGGGGGGGGGGGTGGAATGGCTGAGCCGACGATGGTGGCTCAGTCGTGTGTGCGCAAAGGAAGAAAGCGGGGAGCAAGCGCGCCGCCTTCCGTCGCGCGCGATACATCGCGGGGAGAGCGTGGAATTAGGGCAGAATCTAGGATTCTGTGAATCTGTGAACGCGCAACATGTTTTTTTGCCTTGTTTGACGCATTATATACATCGACTTTTTCTTAGACACGTAGATTTATTGGGGACTTATACGTATATTTAAATATCTTGTATCGAGATATCGCGTTTACGTGCAATGAACTGTGTTTCCAGTCACAATTTTTGCCCTTTATCAAGCTGTATCTTCACATTTCTAATGCACGAGTGCGAGTCGAAGTAATGGTTTGGTTCATTATCTGCGAGGCATGCGCGTAGCAGAGTGGTATCTCTCATTTACAAAAGTGGTACGCATGTGTGATGAGGATAAATGTTCTTTAATGCTCTCATACACTGGGTTGAACATGGTTGCCTGACATAATGGACACCTCGAAATCTGAACAGCGTGGTGTCGCGAAGTTTTTGACAGCTAAAGGTGTTTCCCAAAAAGAAATTAATTGCCGTATGGCTGCCGTGTACGTTGAACATTGTATTTCAATAGCCACTGTAAAGCGTGGGAGCAAACGGTTCAAAGAAGGATGGGAAAGTTGCAAAGACATTCCAAGACCGGGCCAATGCCATCGTGCAATCACATCCCGCACGATATCAAAGGTTGACGAGCTGATGAGACAAGAATGGAGGACAAGCATCGATGAACTGGCAGAGCGTGTGAAAATGAGTCACGGCTCGGTTCACGCCATAATTCATGAGCACCTCGGTTATCGGCTCTTGTGTGCGCAATTGATGCCCAAGATATTGATCCACCGCCAGAAGATGCAGAAGTTTGGCGCTGCTTTGACTAATCTGATCCGGTATCACAATGAGGATAACGATTTCTTGTTTGCTATTGTGATCGGGGACGAACCATGGGGCCACTACTACGAGTATGAAACACGACGGCAAAGCTTACAGTGGAAACATTCGAATTTACCACGGCCAAAGAACTCGAAGGCCGTCATTTTCCCCGGAAAGGTGTTGTTGACATTTTTCTCGAACGTAAGGGGCCATTACTGATAGAATTTGCTCAATCTTGAGAGACTATCAATTGTTTCCGATGTTGTGAAACGCTGGAACCACTGCGTGTCGCAATCAAGAACAAACTACGTGGATAATTGACGAATGGGGTCATCTTGTTCCACGACAATGCCCGTCCCCACGTCGCTGGTGTGGTTAATACATAACTGGTAAAGTTCAAGTGGGAAACCCTGCAACATCCGTCATACAGCTCAGACCTGTCCCCTCGCTACTTCCACATTCTGGGGCAACCGAAAAGCAGCTCAACGGAACTAGATTCGTGCCGGACGATGATGTGAAAGGGTCAGTTACAGACTTTTTGAAGCAGCAACCTAAGGAGCTTCATGAGACGGGTATCACGCGACTCGTTAGTCAATGGGGCAAATGTCTAAATTCTCATGTAGACTGCTTTTTAATAAAATACCTCGTTTGTCATATATTCGCACTGACTCACATGCATTTGACTCGCCCTCGTATTGCTTGCAGAACTGCTTTTTATACGTGCTCTCTGTTGCGACTATAATTTCGGTGCGATTACTCACGATTCACGACTGGTGACAGATGCTCCTGCGTAATGCATTGGAACAAATGACAGCATCATGGAGATTTTTCACTGGCCGTTGCATATATACAAGAATGTACACATGGTACTTGAATGACTAAGTTTCATTAACATATTTGTCCTCAACTTGTTCATTTCATGGCCTTGTCATTTTTCATATCAGCGGCATGCGCTGCTTTCCTGGTTTCGAACTGATATAGTTCTAAAGTTCGTGTGATGTTTTCTTTACTTATTAAATAGACAAAAACATGGAAGCGTTGATATCAATTACTTTGGGCACAATTTTTGGCACATACGAGAATATACTTTTATGGAAAAATACAAATTTTACTTGTTTGGACAGTACGTAACGTTCGTTTACAATTCGTTTGCTGCGAATTCTGTAACGTTGGTTTACAGAATTCGTTTACAGCATTTTTGACAATGGTAATGCAGTTATTATTCATGTGTTTGATCCCTCGACAAATTGTTTAAGAGGATCGAAACTTTAGCTGGGGGCCCAATCCGACGCGGCCTATTCAAATACATGTAAAACGCAGAAACGCTTTTCTGAGATAGTCCTGCTAATCGCTTTTAATGAAATTTGTTGCATTTGAGAGAGAAGGTAAATTATAGTGTCTGTTGGAAACGGAATTTCGATTTACGGCCTGAATTTTGTACAAAGTATTTTGAAAAATTTGAAATATCGAAAAATAGAAGCACGACGTTTACAAAATAATACCTATGTACCAAAAACAGATATCTCGGTTCTGTAAACGGCAACTGTTAGAAAAGTCAATGCGGAAAAATTTGGTGTGTCAATTTGTATCGTGCGTGAATTGGTCACGTAGTGTACAAGGGTTCTGAAAAAGTCGTATTTCCATAATACAAATTTCTTTTAGATTCATGTTTAACATATCTATTTTGTCCGCTGTAGATGTACTATTAGGCGCAATTCACAGAATTGTGCTATCATTTTTCATTGTTGAGTTACTGAGTTTTAAGCTTGATAGTTCCGTTTTCTGAAAATTTGCGATTTTGGCCAATTTTTAATATAGTATTGACCGCCTAAATGAAAAATTCGAAACCAACAGTCGCTGCAATTTAAATTTTTCTTTTATATTCAACAAACATCGTCAAATTTGGTGCAGTTGTTCCGAGGGAAAACGAATTACCCTTCTGCATGTATTTAAATAACAGCACCCGAGCTAAAGCTTCCTCTTAAGGAGGAGGCCGAGCTGCAACATGAGCCTCCCCGCCCCCCCCCCCCCCCCCGAACGAAATTTCTGGCTACGCCACTGCCCGGCAGTGGAAAGCAGCCTAAACCATCTTGATTCCCAAGACGGGCAAGCCACCCAACATTGAGAACCTCCGGCCGATCTCGCCTTCGTCGTGTGTGGGCAAAGCGTTGGAGCAAGTACTCATGAACAGGTGGCAGAGGTACCTGGAAGATTCGGGCTCTACCCAAATACCGTCATCAGGTTCCGAAACAAGCTCGGAACTCAGGACGCCATGATACAACTGAAAAATGAAATTCTCGATGACACTACCAACACGAAAGACAAGCGAGCCATCTTGGGTTTGGACCTGCACAGCGCTTTTGACAAAGTGAGACACTCTGCGATCCTGGCCCAAGTGTCGCAGCTAAACATGGGCAAGAGAATATATGCGTACATCAAGGATTTTTTGACGAAGCGGACCACCGAAATCATTGCCGGTGACCTGCCGCTCCAAAAGAAGAAGCTCGGCAGTGTCGGGACCCACCAGGGCTCGTTCATCTCCCCCTTACTTTTCAACCTTGTAATGATAGGGGTGGCCGAGCGCCTCTCGCGACTCGCGCGGGTCCGACACACCATCTATGCCGACGACATAACGCTCTGGGTCCCAGGAGGAAGCGACGGACAAATCGAGAGTACGTTGCAAGAGGCGCTTGAGGCTATCGAGGAGCAGCTGGACGGGTCTGCGCTTGTCTGCTCCCCAAGCAAGTCTGAGCCGTTGGTGATTCCCCCAAAAAGAGCAGCTAGGAAGACGAAAGGCAGCAAACCTGTGAGAGAGCAGGAGACAATAAAGATCAAGACGAGCGGCGGTGACACGATCCCGGTTGTCGAGAAGATCCGAGTGCTGGGGATGCTGATTGAGCGCAAACGAGTCAACGGCGAGACGGTCAACCGTCTCGCGGCCGATGTCACCACGGCCATCCGCCTCATCAAGATGGTGTCACACAGAACAGCAGGCATGAAGGAAGAAAGCCTCACCCGGCTAGTGGAATCCTTCGCTATAAGCCACATTACATACGTTGCTGCTTTCCACAACTGGAGGCCGTGCGAGCGAAATAAGATCAATGCGCTCATACGGAAAGCGTACAAGGCTGCACTCGGACTTCTCGACTGCACAAGCACCAACAAGTCCCTGGCCCTGGGAGTGCATAACACCCTGGAGGAAATCGCTGAGGAGCAGATTACCGCTCAGCTCGCGCGGCTATCGGAAACAAGAACGGGCAGACAAGTGCTGCGTGACCTAGGCCTTGGGCCAAAGGAAAGGGGACCCGGAAATACAGAAGTGCCTGTACCGGACGCAATTAGTAGACGGCTACGGGTATATCCGGTGCCAAGAACCATGAACCCTGAGTTCCACAAAGAGCGGCGTGCGGCGAGGGACAAGGTGCTCATCGATCTCCATTTGAAAGACAGGGGTGCCGTGTTTGTAGACGCGGCGGAGTATCCACATGACAGAAAAGCATTCGCCGCTGCAGTCTTCGGGGCATCGACCGGTGCAACAAGAACAGCGGCGAGTGTGTGCACTCGATGGGTGCATCCAGCCAAGGAGGTGACCATTGCCCTGGCCATCGCCAACCCCGAGTGCACGACTGTGCTCTGTGATTCTAGGACGGTAGTGAGAAATTATGCCACAGCAAGGGTGTGTGGTGAAGCCGCGCGTGTGTTACGTGTGATCGATCTCGCGAGTGAAAATCGGTGTGAGACGATAAAGTGGTTTCCGGCCCACATGGGCAGTGATGTGTCGGATCACAGCAACGCAAACCACAACGAGACGTCGAACGCGGCGGCGCGAGGACTAACCAACTGTGCCGCTGCTACTGCGCTCGACCCGTCGTGGTGGTGGGAAACCAAGGACAAAATGACTTCCTACAACGAAATTGTGAAGTGGTACAGACTAGAGCGAAGGGCTATGCCGCCACCTCATCCGGGCTTGACCCCTAAGGAGGCGGTTTTATATCGACAACTTCAAACGGGGTCGTTATTCACCCCGGCGTTGATGAGGCACGTGTGTCCAAGTGTTTATGTAAGTGACATGTGTTGTGTGTGCCGAAAGGAAAGAGCCACTGCAGCTCACATCCTTTGGGACTGTGCTAAGAATCCGCACGAAGCTGCAACAATAACAACGCTCCCGCCGCGCCTCGAGGCCGCAACGAGGTGTTATGATCAAGATGTCCAAGGCCAAGCCGTCCAGCAGATCTCGGCGGCCCTCGAAAGGACAGACCGAGCGAAACCGGAAGGAGGCTGCCACCCTAAAAGAGAGGCAGGGGCGGTCAAACAAAGGGAGTAAGTAGTGAGGCCACGGCCGAAGTAGAGGCGCCACAAGCCGCGAAGACATCATGGCCGCGTCACGGTGACTGCTCCCTAACAGGGGAAGGTTAACCGTTCGGCAGGCATCACTTACTCCCTCCACCTGGGGTTCTTTAATGAGCACGCAGTACAGGATGCGTGAGCGTTCTTGTGTCCCGCCCTACCGGATTGCAGCCGCCGCGGCTTGGACCTCACCCGCGACCTTGTCCTCGCCAGTGCAATTTGCGCAATGCCATATAGTTGCAGGGCTGCCGCGTCGGGATGTCGAAAGCACATTCGCGAGGGCATTCGGCTGACAGAGGGTATACGCTGCCTTGAAAACTCCACTTACAATTCGTTAATTGCTGTGTGTCTTGTACAGTAACTAATTAGGAAAGATAATTAGGCATTTTTGTTTAGTCTAGTCGATTGTGCGTTTTAATATTTCATACGAGTTATGTCCGCCAGCTTAAGTAATACAGCTCAAAAACTAGAATTATCTGCCCCCCGCAATCTTTAAAAATCCTGTACAGTCTAAAAGCAGCAGCAGCAACAACAGTAACAAAACACGCCGTAAGTAAAACCTTGTTATAACGACGTTGAAGGAGGAGACATAAATTGCTTCGTTATATCCATTATTGCACTTACTGCCACTACGTATACCTCTACGGGGATATCAAGGTGAATTTCATTTATTTTGTTGTATCCATTATTCCGTTATGTCAAGTTTCGTTATAACGATACTATTGCCCGTTGTATTGAGTATCTGTCTTTTTCACTCCTGTGCTGTAACGTGTGACAAAGTGGCAAATTTTTTTTCTGCAGACTTCAGCTCGGTTTCCGGTACGTGGTCTTCTTGTGCGACTTCGGCTCCATAAAGGAGGCCCTTTGGAACGATGCCCTACTCTACCGGGCGCACGAATTCCCCCTCAACGTCCACGAGAAATCTCAAAGTAAGCACGTTTGCCTCGGTTGTAGAAGATATTACTTTGCACGCCAGTGTCGGCTGTGGTATAATGTCACTGTCACCACCAGCATCTAACTAACATCGATAGCGGTTTCCTCAAATCAAGCACCCTCGCCTCATGAGCAACAAGCAGTACATTCACAGCATATCGCAGCATCATCTGCCAATCACCCATCAACATCCGATGAACGCCCAATGAACATTGATCGTGGCAGTGGTGTTGGGGGCGTTGCCAGAGGCAAGGTTAGCCTGGCAACTGCTCCGCCTCAGCGTCCCGATCCCTGTCGTGCAAGCGTGTCACCGTGAGTCCGTCAGTTCCTGTTTCTCGCAGAAATGTGAGCAAATAGTGGGCGAGATCTCGTAGCACACTCTCCGTGGTCCTTTCAGGGAAAACTACACTTGCTCTTCCCTCGAGTGAGGAAACCTTCCCCGTGGTGGCATAGTTGCTTTGGCATTGCGCCCCCATCATTACTTATATAAGCCCGAGGGCGTGGGACCAAACCAGTGACCAGGGGACGTATTCACAACGGTTTGTTTTTTGTTTGTAAGAACCTCTTTCTGATTGGTCTCAGCCTGTGCTAATATTACGTTCGCTGTCACCGTTGGACGGATTTTGTTCTTCGAACTTTACTATAGCGTAAAAACTTTTTGTGAATGCGGTGTGAGGATTGTGAGGTCAATCCCACCGTTCGTAACCAGTTGTCAAGATTGGAGTCGAGCATGAATTAGATGGTAGCTGGCCCATGCCGTCATCCAACTTATCCACGCTGAGGACATTGTGCAAGGGAAGGACTGCTTCTCATGGAGAACGAGGAATATGGGCTGATTTACAGGATCTACATCAGGACCTTGCAGTTTGTCAGTCTAGCATGACTGCGAGAGAAACTACGCCGAGCAGCCGCACAACAGCGGTTTATAAACACTCGGTCCCCCCTCGATCCCAAGGTGAGGGAAACGACCGACCAGGCACCATAGACGAGCCGCCTCTTTGCGCGAGGGATTACACACACACACACTTCAGCACAGGTTCACGGTCCTCAACTGAGGTCAGACGGTCTTCGCAGAACTCGGGGATGACGTCAGGAACGCTGCGTGGGAAGGGACTTCGAACGACGTTCCCTCGGGGACTCCCTTGTTCACAGCAGACCAGGTCGGCGGAGGCGGGTTCCGTCACAAAGCTTGGTTTGTCGAACTCATCTCGGCAATACCGCGACGTAGAGTGGCGGACGTGCCACATTGTCCAAGAAAAGTTGACGCCGCTGTCGCAACTGGCTCGCAAAACTTGCACCTCAGCGGGCCGTTCTGAACAGCGGGCCCAGATTTGTAGCGGCTTGGCACAGCACTCTCAAGCAATTGCGTGTGTCCGGGGCTCTGCTTTAATGTTTCCCTGTCTCGTTGCATTCCGTAGTACATTCCCTGCCGTGAAACAAGATCACTCAGATCTCTTTTAAAAAATAACCTACCTTACAAGTCGCTCGCGGACATTACGGTTGCTTAGGTGATGTTTCTATTGTTAGTACGAGCAGCTTCGCAGGTAACTCTTTATACACTGAAGAGGAATGTGAAGTTAAGCTGGATTAATGAATAACACCTCTGGAGTACCAACGGTGACAACACCACACTGGAGTTCTCTCACTAGCTGCGTGTGACGTCACGAGTCTTCACCGCATGTATGCTCCTGACTAGTTACTGCAAATTAAAGGAACCAAATGTTCAACCTAGGGAGCTTGGGAACCTTTTCCTGATCAGAAACAACCCAAACTTACGAATGTACTTTTAAACCTGTGACGTCTCGCTATATATGTACCATAACTCCGCCGCGGTTTGAACGCGAAGTTCATAACGAGAAGCTTCGCCCTTATTAATGATCCTAGCTTTCATCTAACATCGCAGCACCTTCAGCGATTACCGTGCTCGTACAGACATCTTACTCACAGGAGTAACACAACTAGGCTAGACTGTGGCTCACAAGTTCACCAGATCAGAAGTTACTTGAACAGCGATAAGTATATGAAGGAAATTAACCATAGACATAGAAAATAATAAAGCGGCAAGTATGTCCAATTACATCTCGCCTAATTTCTCGCATATTAAATTTACTGCATTAAGAGCGTTTTTGTTTGAATAAACTCTAGTGTTTTGATCGAGTTTTTAAATGTAGTAATGCATATATGTAGAGTGCTCGTTTATGTTCACATTCCGTGTGCGTTTTTCACATGTGTATGCGTGCTTGTATTGTTATCCCTTATTCGTTGCGTATTTGTGTGTATTTTCTTTAAAGGGACCCTGAAACGCTTTTGACGATTTTCTACAAACGTATTGAGTCGTTAGAGTAGGTCCTTCTGATCATTAATTGACACATCTAAGTGTTCCGCGTAAAGCGTGTAATTTATTATAAGGTTTTAAATATGCACATCGCTGCCGATCGCAGCACATTGCTCGGCGGAATTTTAAGCCGCCCCTACCCATATGACCGAAATCACCCATACGACGTCAGTGGGGCGAGCTATCCGATTGGCTGACAAGGGCGCGTGATCGATAATTTTTCCAATTTTATGATAAACAAATGATCTTCGTAATAGTTGGAATGTTAGTTAATTTGTTTTTATGAAAAGAAAGTAACATAAAGAGCATGCACAAGAATAATTTTTCAGTATACTTAAGCACTTCCGGCCGGCACACAGCGTGTGTCATCTGCTTGTGTTACAACGTACTCCATTTTGAACAGAGCTCCGCGGTCAGAGTCGGTTTCAGTCTTTTCGCGAGCACTATGATTCGACTTTGTTGCCTTGTGGACTGCAAACGTAGCGACTGGCAATATGCCAAGTTGCGACATCGTGTCCCTCTGCAAGGCAGCGTACGAGCGAACTGGCTGCTGCGCATAGGACTGCCGCTATTCGATCGGCGCCAGGATTTGCGCGTTTGTGGCCGTCACTTTACACCGGAAGATTACTAACGCAATAACGTTTTCCGAGTCCGGTATTAGGGAAAACGCAAGCGCAAGGGGACAGTCTGGCCGCTTGACTTTGCCGTAACGGGATGAGCCATGAGATGAGCAGAAGGGCAAATGCGAATGGTCTGCACGGTGCAGCCACCTGGTGGCACAGAGCTCAACCATACACAGTAGCAGCAACGAAGCGTGTTCTTCTTTGCTGCTGGTGTGTATTTTTCGCAGGAGTGTAATCTTGAACACGTTGTTTTTATAAATGTTTAAAATGTTTTACACTTGGTTAGAGCAATATTAGCGCCTTGTTTGGCTGGTTAAGCTCTGCACCAACAAGTGTATGGACCGTGCAGACCGATCGGGCCGCTCACGTACGTCTACGCTAAAGTTCCTTCATCAGCTTGAGTTTATGCCTACAGTAATTTGCCGAAATGACCAGCTTGCCTGTGGTTACCGGAATACAAGACACGTTCGGCGCTACGACAGAATGCTCGCAACGCACGCTGCTTCGATGGCTCTTGCTTGGGGTCGACGGCCAAGCGGCTAGCGGAGCGGTCTCGCGCGGGCGGGGGCGGGCTCCAAAACAACCGGAAGTGGACGACGTGACGTCGCATCGTGGCGCTGAACCAGTGAAGGCGGAGCTTAGCCCCGCTCGCTCGGCGAACGAGTTGAGGAGGAAAAGCATGGCAAGGGAGGAGGGTAACTTCTAATCGCTTGTAGCTCTAATAATACGAAACGCTTCACTTAAATTGTGATGCGAATGTTCTACTTAAGCTGTACCCTACGCGTCTACAAAATTTGTCCGAACCGTTTCAGGGGCCCTTTAAATGTACGAAATTAACGTTTCCATTGTGCTGTCACAGTTTTTGTGCAACTGCAGTTCCTGCATGTTTGCAGGTTGCCGCCAGGCGTTGCTATTTCATTTGCGACGCCTTTTCCCGCTAATAGACAACTGTTTCCTATCAAATAAATGAAAAATCGATCATGGGAAGACTGCTTAGCCATGACTAAGGTAGTTTCCCGTAGCTCTTTCCGGCCCATTTTGGCCAAGGCTGAGTTATTAGCGCAGGATACGAAAGATGGATAGATGTAATGAGAATTTAGTGAAGACTTAAGAGCAGGGACGTCGAACGGAGATGCTTTCCTCTGTCCTGTACTGGGGGGAAAGGGAAAGGAAAGAAAGAGAAAAGTAAGGAAAGATGATGAACGATGCTGAAAGCACATACCGTGAGCGCATACCGAATGAGACGAAATCATACCGTGAGACAAGAGATTGCGTCGTTCATTCACAGCGAAGCTGCAGCTTCGCTGGAAAAGAACGACGCAATCTCCTTTCTCAAGTACGGTAGAGGTACACATGTGTACCTCTACCGTCCAAGGAAATTTTCGTGTTGTTGTTGTAAGCAAAAAAACTCCACATACGTGGGCCGATCTCACAGATACTGCAATGCCGGCCCGATCCGCCGCGGAGGTGAAGCGGGCGTTAGTTAAGCACTTCCCATACGTGGGCCAATCCAGGATATATAGTGCAATGCCGGGCCGACCCACGGCAGAAGCTCAGTTCGTCATTAAGGGGCCCACAAACACAGCTTCGCGGGTCATCCTTCTTCACAGAGTAAAAGGGCACTAAGTTTTTTTCTTTTTGGTACACACGTATTCTATCTTATGCTGCGATCGCGTACCGGCGAAGCACTTAACCGCACGTTCCTCATGCAGGCATGATTCTGGCCAACGGGCCGCGTTGGAAGGAACAGCGCCGGTTCACAATGAGGACGTTCAAGACACTGATCAGCACCACGCAGGTTCTCGAGACGTATATACACGTGAGCTATGGCTACGGCTGTTCCTCCGTCAACTTTCTCTTGGCGACATGTCGTTGTCACTAAGAAAAAAAATTGCCAATGCCGTAGACAAACGCCTCTTCATCGTGATCGCATAGGCTGACGACCATGTATTTCTGAGAGTTGCAGACGACCAGCAGACGATAATAGCGATAATTGACTCACGCACTATGACGAACGAAATCATATTTTCATGCAAAGAAACAACAAAAGAGTTTTATGTAACAAGTTTGTACAAATTTGATAACTATTTAGAACCCACCAAAAAAAGCTGGTGAGCTTGACCTAACCCAACTGGATTCGAATCTTTGGACCGTGTAGCAGCGATCATTGTCGATCACGATCAAGAAATTCGATTCGGATCGAGCACTATGGCGAACAAAAGTGAACGTGTGACACCGGCATAACTCGTAGTCACTCTTAACGTCATAAGAGGCTTGGTTGGCCAGCGAGGAAGAAAAAAAAAAGAAAAACGGAACGAAAGACGGTTGGCGGTGCTTGTAATTCGCCGCGACTCCGTAGATTTTCATCGGATCTGCTCGAGCTTAATTAACATTTTGTCGGTAGAAATTAACTGCATTCTAATTGTTCAAAAAAAGATGTAGATCGAACTTCCCAAGTTTCAGGAGCCTTTACGAAGCCACCACCAACGTTGCTATTTAAGAGCGTTGGCCACAACGGTCCAAATGCGGAGAAAAGTTCTTTAAAATGCGTGACGTCACACCGACCTACACCGACGCGTAGGGTTCGCCGCGAAAATAAATAAAATGGAACTTTCGCTTTAAATTTTTTGTCCGATAATCAATGTGTTACCACTAAATAACGAAAAGTGTGTTTTGAAAGGACACCGGATCATTCTCAAGGGATTATGTGTTTCTTTTCTAATATCTCTTTAAAAGCGCTTCTTCGATTTACCTAGTTCGGGCAAACCTTTCAATGACCTCGGCTTTTGATCTAATAATAGGCTCGTCACTGCCACGGCATTTACCTGCAGGACGTAGTTCCTGATTTCACCGGGAGGTGCTGTTCTCAGGCGTTATTGTGGACATAGGAAAATTCCGCCATGTTGTTGAATTCACCATCTTGTGAGCTCTGATTTGCCCACACGGCTGCTACTGCCTTTCTGATTGCTCCCAAAATATCAGCATGGTGGAATTTGACGATGTCCGGAATAGTTTCGTGGAAATCAGTGTCGTGAGTGTCGATGTGTGCTCATGGCCCAGTGACGCTCCATGGAACATTAATCAGTGGCACAACCACAATGCAACCATGTTGCAGCCTGATTTCGTATAGTACCTGACCAAAAAGAAAATTGAGAGAGAGAGAGAGAGAGAACGTCGACAGAGAACTGGAAGTTGTTACGTGTCCTCCAGGGAGCGTTCCGCCCGTAAAAAGTTTTCAAATCGGCGCAATAATAGCCGAGATAGAAATATTTCAATACCGCGAACCCATGATTTCAGCAGGCGGGCTCCACTGCCAAGCAAGACGCTCTCTCCACTCGCCCCGTCAAGCCTACGCAAGCGAAATTCATTCCCTGCGTTCTCCCATACCGGACCTCGAGGATCACGTGTTGCATATGTCACGGTCCCCGATTTTATCTTTCTTTCTTTTTTTTTTTTTGCTCCACGCTTTCTTTTTTTTTTTTTTTGGCGCTGCGCACTTCCGCTGAAGGCGTCGCGGCGCGAACTGTTGCCTCTTTCGCGCAGCGCATGATTTTGCGCGCTGTGCGCAAGGAAGCATGACTAGTGGTATGATTCAGTGCTACACGAATACTGAGGCAGAACAAACGGATCGCAGAGTATGATCACGCGCTGGAGCACGAAGAAAATGGCATAGTTTCGGTACCTGCCCACGTGACCGCACGATCATGGGAACAAGCAGACGAACGGAAGTACATCTCTCTCACTTTGGTTCGAAGTAAAACAATAAACGCGCGGACATTACGTTTGTGTTTTATTATTTCTCTAAACTTCAGTTCGTCAATTCAAGCAACAGATCGCACAGATACCAGATGTTGTCTTGAATTATTCTAGAAGTCACGCGTCACCACGAGCGATGTCACACTGCGGACACGACTGCGTAGGCGCAGGGGCATGACTGCGTCACCATATGGCTTGGAGCACGGCGTCCGCGAATAGCAATAAAAACGGCGTTCTGTTTGAAATTTCAAATCGGACACGATCGTTATCGCGCAATGTATGCTCTGCGCTTGTCAGCTCAAAATGGCCAGACCTGGTTGAGGCGCCCTTTAAGGCCAGTGAGCCATCGGTGACTGCGATACGTGGCACGTGACCTTTGTATAACCGCCCGAAGTAGCTACATTCCCATTGCGGGCGCAGAAGTTCTTATCATAACTGAAGCGGAACTTGCGCTGACGCAGGCAAAATCGCGATCGCCGCGCGTCGCCATTCGCGAAAAATAAAACCATACGCTGCTATCACAACCATATTAGGGAAGCAAGCCAAGTGAGCAGAGAACTGCATGTTTCACCAGGACCTTTTCGTTTTACTGAACCGTCGCCGACGTGACCACTGCCGCATGCAGGACGAACTGTCGAACTTGGTTCGTGAGCTGGCGTCTCGCAAGGGCGAGCCCGTGGCCATCGCCTCGTTGTTGTGTTCGAGCACGTCCAACGTCATCACGGCGCTGGTCTACGGCCGTAGGTTCGAATACGGCAGCCCCGAGCGTGTCGAGCTGGACGAGCTCGCCGATGGGATCCCGGCGTTGGCGGCACAGATTTCGTCCATCAACTTCTTCCCGTGGCTGCGCAGAGTGCTGTCCGTCCTTCGCATCGGAGCATGCGGGAGGCTCAGGAGCGCCATGATACGAAGGGATCGCCTCTCAGAGTGAGTGGGCTGGCCGAGTAGCTCGGGTTCGGGGTTACGGGAGTCTACCAGAGATTCTATACTTGCGATGACAAGTTGTACGTCTTCGTACTGGTTCGTGAGAGTCCGTGTCTGGAGACCTTCGTACGTCATGTGATCCTCCGAGATGGGTAATGGTGCGAAACTTTACTTGTGATAGCCAGTTACGCTTAGTGTTTGCATTGGTTAGTGAAGCGCTTTGGCTGAAGCTGCTTATGTGTCACAGGTGCCTTCAAGATGTGTAATCGCGCAAAATTGTACTTAGTGTTTTCATTGGTTCATGCCATTTTGGCTGAAGCCCTTTGTATATCTAATGGCAAAAAAAAAGGAGATCTGGGAGAAAACCAAAGGTCGTCACCGATATTTCGGAGCCGACAGCAATAATTCGCAGACTGCCTGCTAGATGGCACCAATATGGGCGCTGCGGAACATTTGCTAAGTTAGCTCAGAGGCTTCACCAAGGAGCACAGCTCTGCCTCTTGCTAGCGCAAGGTGGTCAGCATGTGCCTGAATTAAGCCCTACTTGATGGGCTATAGAGAACATACATGTACACCAGCGATCGTCACCGTACGCATGGGAGATACGAACTTGCAAGTTCTTTCAATTTCAGTTTTAGGTGAAGAGTCTTTGTTCTTGTCTGCTTAAGATTCCTTCAGTTGACAAGATTGAATTTCACACATTGTGATGCAGTGAAATGGTATTTAGACACCCTCCTTGTGCGCCTTGTTTTCCCTCTCCACAGGACCCTAATAGGCCTTCACGAGAAAACGCATCAGGACGGCGTGGTTCGTGACTACATTGATGGTTTTCTCAGTGAGATGAGACGACAAGAGCAAGAAAAGACTTTCACGCGTGAGTATGGAGAGTAACTGTGATTCGATGAGTATGAACTATAGCCCCATCTAATCTTCCCTGTCCAGCGGCATCGTCTTCCTGTGTCTTCGGCCTCTGCGCCATCTGCAGCGCACTTTTCTACGAACGTGATCCCGTCCAACCTTCAGCCTCCTTCGGGGCGTCTCTGTGTTTCAGCGACCATGTGTTTCAGCAACGTGTAGTAGATTCAACAAGCCAAGGTCAGCGTCCATCAGATTTTAGCACGAAGCTGCTAGGGAAACTGATAAAACGTTTCTTTCTTTTTCCGTGCATCTGCATCCCCTATGAGAATTCCTTCAGAATTCATTCGCCTTAGTCATGTTTCAGTGCTTCGAGTGAAGGCGGTGATGTCGAGTTCAATCCTGGGAGGCGGATGGAACTCGACGCTAGTAGCTCCCCGTTCCCCTAAAAGGTGTTTCGGTTTGTTTAATGGCTTCGGGCTTTATTCTGGTGGATGGCAAATTTCACTTTTGTGAGACTTTCTAAATACACTCGGTGCTCGGAGAAATATTACGAATACTTCTCCACCCTTTGTATACATTCAGTTTTGGAAACATACCAAACTGAGCCTAACTGGTTCCTCGAGATTGACAGTAGTCATTTTCCTGACCAAGGGACGATTGGCCAGGCCCGTATAGACGTCGCCAAAATCCGTGAGCTCGCAGTCAGCTGGTGCAGGAACCTGAAGGTAGCGTCACCACCTGTCCTGATATTTCTTGAGTCTTTTTCTGGCTTAGCCCCTCTCACGATAACAGTGGCCGTATTGCTATTGCAAAGGCGTATTTTGCTATTAACAGCTCACTTTACTATTCACAGTAAGTGCCTCTCTTAAGGGATGATAGAGAGAAAACTAATTCTGCCTGTAGTAGTCAGCTGGCCTTTTACCATAAAGAAGAACGCCACTTTTACCGCAATAGGAAAACTGTAAGCCAGAATAGACGCAAGGGCGAAGGACACGTAGAGACGCCTCCTTGAAGGTCACGCACCAGTTTTCCGTGACGTCAAGAATTTTGACGGCATCTGCTAGGACGTAGTAAATTTTTTTGTCTGTAAAAGGGGAATACATTGTAATTGAAAAAACGAAATGCCATAGACTAAACTGAGCATGTTTCAGTAACCTTTATTGAGCCAGGAAGTGGCCAGAATACGTGAATAAAAAGAAATTGGTGACGTAGCACAGACGTACGCGGTGCTCCGGTTTCGGCGCGAAACTTCGAAAGGAACGTCGATCTCTCTTTCTTTTTCTTCCAGTAATCAACCTATATCAACTCGCAATGAACGAAAACAGTATTTGGAAAGAACACTTTATCTGGTCTAACATACACGCCGTTTCTCTTTACTGCCTCTCTGAAACGCGCCCTTTGTCGTCGGCCATGCGCTTTGTTGCAGCCGACGTGCTCACGAGCAACGCGGCCTCCTTCTTCGGTGCCGGGAGCGAGACCGTGCGCTCCGCGATAGAGTGGCTAGTACTGACGTGCGCCGCCAAGCCGGAGGTGCAGAACCGCGTCCGGTCCGAGATCGACGTCGTGCTCGGTCAAAGCGGTCAAGGTTCTCGCGTCCTGTGGGAAGACCGCAGCAGGATGCCGTACACGCAGGCCTTCATCTGGGAGATGATGCGCTGCGAGCCGGTCAGCCCTTTCGGCCTCATGCGATGGTGAGCTCCCGAAACGAGGACGTCCCTGCTTTGCGCGCTGTTCTTAGCGGGCTGTGGAGAGACGCTGCTTCCGGCCGACTTCGTCTTTCTCTTCGCGAGAACCTGCTCCACTTGCTCTTGGTCCAATTTGGGAACGCCGCCGCATGCATTCAGACTGGTTTGCGTTGTGGTTATCTCCGTGCGGAATGCGATCGAGATACCCCCACGTAGGATAACGAGCAGATATAACGTTGCTGCTACCAAGACAACCTGCAGTACAGTTACCTTCCAGAGTGGCGTCAGTACATACGCTCTCTGTAGGCTGAATCGAAAGTATATATGGGCATACTTACAAAAATTGTACCTGTATCCTTGTGTGGCGTGAAATTCCTTGGATTTGCGCTGCAATTACCTACAATACCTTCCAGTATGTGCATGGCAAGGGCAAGGGAGCTCATTCTGTCGCGTTCTCATCCTCTAAGTCATAGCGCTATCTGTGATATGGTTTGACGCATCCTGCTTTAGGTCTCAGTAACGCTAAACAACGTTTTTGCTGTTGCCTGATGTTGCCTGTTGCCTCTCCGCGCTATCGCCGCAGTGCCAGGGAGGACACGAAAATAAGCGGCTACGTCATTCCACGAGGCAGCGTCGTTGTCCCTTCGCTGAGGTCCATCTTCTACGACACGTCCTTCTGGGGAGACCCAGAAGTTTTCCGTCCCGAGCGCTTCTTGGTCGAAGGAGGGACCCGAGCCAGCAAACCTGAGAGGTTGATCCCTTTCTCATACGGTAAGAGCGTAACGATGTCTTCTTTCATACTTTAGGTTGTTGCCGCAGCGTCTAAAAAGACAGTACTATGACGCTACACATCAAAGCAAGGCAAAGGAGACACAGGTAGATGCGTGTGGTGGAATAGGAGTAAAGGACGGGGAGCGAGGATAGATATCGGTGAACACGAGAAGCCTCAGGATCGAACCATTGTACTTCGAAGAGGAACTTGTATTCGTCCTCTCCTCCGCCTTTCCCTTTCCCCATTAGTCGAGTGGCCTAAGCGCGCACACGAAGGAGTGAGATAAGGGCTGGGTTTACCCAGCACGGTATCGCGCTAATGCGCAACTGTTAATACGCATACGTCAAGGTAAGCACCACCATGTCCAGGTATGGCATAGCTGATACGTACTGCATGTAGCGTGGGCATATACGCCGCAGTAAAAGTAAATGTGAGTGACGATAATAGGTGATGATGATGTCTATTGGCATACCCTTTGAAACGAGGCGCCGAGAAATACGCGGCTAGCCAGTATAGTATAGGCGCTAGTAGTGACATCACTTAGTAGCAGCGCGGTCACCTAGCAACAGTAGGGGGCCTCAACGCGTTCCCTCTTCCACGGGGGTGGAGAACAGCAGCGCTAGGTGGTGACATCTGGTAACACTGCGGTCAACCAATGCTAAAACGAAGCAGAACTTTCGTTACAGTTAGTAACGGCGCAACGATTAGCAGCTGGCTTAAACGCATTTGCAGCGCCATAATCAACACTAAATTTGAATCGTTGCTCTTGAAGCAAAGAGTTGTGCGGAGCACATGAGTGTTCTCACCGCGGTATGTTGATCGCAATGTTATCAGGTGTCACTATACGAGTGCTGCCGTTGTCGGATACCTATCCTGGCATGCTGCTGCGCACGTGATCAGCTAGTGCGTCTCTGGTATGCTAAAGCTCCATTATCAGGTATTCAGGTTCATCGTATTGCTCGACGCAAAATATGGAATGCAACAGCATATCTCGAGCTCTTGAAGCCTGAGAAACAAAACATTCTTATCGAAAACGTCGCTTCCTTACAGGCAAGCGTTCTTGTCCCGGGGAGATGATCGCCAACATGGAGACGTTCCTCTTTCTTACCACCATCCTGCAGCACTTCATCATCGAGGTGCCTCCCAGTGGTCCGGCCCTCGCTTTCGACGAGGTGTTGACCATATCGCTTAGGCCCCGATCGCAGGAATTAGTTTTCCGCGCAAGAGAAATGCGCGGTTGAAAACACCCTTAAAGCACCTCTAACAAGCGGTTTTGCAGAGTACTTTAATCATGCGCGCTCAGAGACGTCGCTTGGAATTCCTGAGAACCCTCCGTTACCGCTCTGTGGTTATGATGATGATGATGTTTCAATGGCATCCCCTTTGAAATGGAGAGGTGAAAAATGGTCACCTAGCCTGCATGATTTAATCAGGTGTGCTATACATGTTTCTTTTATCTAGCATTTTAGTGTACATCTCCTTAATCTATTTTCCCTCAATATCTACCTTGTACCGCTAGCCATGACTGTAAGAGATCCGGTCGTATCAATCTCTAACCTGCTTTTTTTTCAACAATACTTTAACCGCCTCTTGCTTATCTTGACTGTTTACCGGACGAAGCTTCCCCCCACTACCTAAGCGCTTCTGGGAGGTGTACGCTACCTACATTTCTCTCTGAGTGAATCTTTTTGCATTCCTTTAAAATGGGCTGAGTGTTCTCCAGATTTTTGCTGCAGCATGCGCATGCCACAGTGACGCGCCACCAGTGAGCGACAAGATGAAGCTTGTCATCACTTTAGTGGCCTCCGATGGCGCAGGCTTCTCCAATCTGGGAGGCCATGTCACCCATCACCTAATAAAGCGCTTGAAATTGCCTATATGACTGGAAAGTTGACTTAAAATGGTCAATAGGTCAATCGAGTTCAGACCACCATCAACAACCTTACCAATTACAGGCTGTAGGACAACATACTAACCACATTGGCTTTATGTCGTCATTTTATCCCTTTATTGCGTAGAAAAGAGGTGTGCTCTCTGGCACTACTTTATAGATTGGACGTAATAGTTCTGCGGAAACCCGCAATTTGGAGAGAAGTAATGAATACAGTGAAAATGATACATCCACCCAATCGTAGCATTTGCTACAAAGGAAACCCGTTCTGTTTCCCCAAACGAAATGCCTCACAGTTGAAGACAAATCCGTCCTGATGCGGGACTCGAACCTAGGATCACTGCCTTGCTAGGGCAGCCGCTCTATCCTCTAAGCCAACAAGGTGGCTAGCAAATTGCGGGACGAAGTCGGCCTTATCAATAACTCTAAGCAAATGCAAAAATTCGACGTGTGGCGAAGAGGAAGACGAAGAAGGCGCTCTTGTGTCGGCTGTGCGCGCGATCAGCGTTCGCCTACTGTCAGTGCGACTAGACTGCGCCTAGTGCCTTATAATAAATAATCTTATTACATTTGGTGAAGGTGCCCCTGGCGCGGAACCCAACTTCTGTCGCAGCTGTCGTCACTCTTTGCTAGAGCTTCGATGAGCTGCGTCGACAAAGGGTCCTTGCGCGCAGCGCTCTCGCACCTGGCGACTCTCTCGCGGGCCTCAGGCTTCGCTCAAACACCACGCCAGCAGCATCGCTCTCTGTTGAGATTAAGGATATCATTCGTGAGGAAGTGGCGCGCCAATTGTCTATGCTGCCTCTCAACGATGGACCTCCCCAGCCTGACACATCTCTGGCTGCTCCCATTAGGCGGGCCATTCGCGAGGAACTTGCTGGGTTCTTTACCTTTCGCCCAACCCTGCCCTCCCGTGGCTGCGCGCGGTCGCAGAGTTTCCGACGCCCACTACTCTTAAGGCGCTCCGCAGCTTTATTGGGCTCTTCTCTTACTTTCGGCGTTTTGGGCGCAATTTTGCTACTATCATCGCACCACTGACCAATTTGCTTGCCGCTACCAACGGCATCTCCGCGTGGTCAACTTCCTGTGACGCAGCCTTCCAGCAACTACGTCGCCTACTTACTTCGCCACCGATTCTTCGACACTACGATCCCACAGCGCCTACAGAGGTACATACGAATGCCAGCGGTATCGGACTTGGTGCAGTCCTCGCACAACGGAAAGACGGCTATGACGAGTACGTCGTCGCATATGCGAGCCGGACTTTACAGAAGGCAGAAGCCAACTACTCAGTAACAGAAAAGGAGTGCTTGGCCATTATTTGGGCGCTCGTCAAATTTCGTCCATACCTATATGGTCGCCCTTTTGACATTGTCACCGACCACCATTCACTTTGCTGGCTGTCCTCGTTGAAGGATCCGTCAGTTCGCCAAGGCCGATGGGCACTCCGCTTAGAAGAATATGATATCCGCGTTGTCTACCGATCGGGCAGAAAGCACTCTCACGCTGATGCGCTTTCCCGATCGCCGCTACCTTGTGATGTGGCTTCAGTGTCTCCGCTCTTCGCATCCATGTCAGCCTTCAACGTCGCTGATATGCCGGACGAGCAGCGTAAGGATCCCCTGCTTTCAACTATGCTGAATTTCCTCCACGACCCATCCGCCACACCCTCTTCTCGAACACTTCGTCGCCAAGCCGCTCACTTTACTGTCCGCGACAACGTTCTTTACCGCAGAAATTATTTGCCTGAAGGTCGCAAATGTCTCCTAGTGATACCACGACACATGCGTACTGACATATGCGCTTATTGTCATGCTGCTCCTCATAATGGTCACGCCGGTGTTCTGAAAACGTATACTCGGCTAAGGCAGCGTTTCTACTGGCACGGCATGTATCACTTCGTGTGCCAGTACGTACGCGCTTGCACGGCGTGCCAACGGCGTAAAATCCCACAGCGCCCTCCTGGTGAGCTACAGCCGCTGCCCTGCCCGGCTCGGCCCTTCGATCGCGTCGGCATAGACCTATATGGGCCACTTCCCTGCAGCTCCTCGGGTAACCGATGGATAATTGTAGGCGTCGACCACTTGAAGCGCTACGCCGAGACTGCCGCACTCCCGGCGGCCTCTGCGTGCGAAGTTGCGTTCTTCATCTTGCGGAACTTCGTTCTTCGACATGGCGCACCACGCAAACTGCTCAGCGACAGGGGACGTGTCTTCTTGTCCGAAGTCATCCAAGCCCTTCTCGCTGCATGCAGCATCGTTCGCCGCAAGTCTACAGCCTACCACCCGCAAACGAACGGCTCGACAGAGAGGCTTAACCGCACACTCGGCGACATGTTGACTATGTACGTCGCCTCGGATCACAGTAACTAGGACACTGTTTTGCCGTTCGTCACGTATGTCTATAATACTTCCACACAAACTACCACACTGGCTTTTCGCCCTTTTTTCTGCTGTATGGACGAGAGCCCTCGTGTACTATGGACACAATTCTCCAATACCGACCCGACGCTTCCGAATGCACGCCTGTGTCTGAAGCCGCCAAATATGCCGAGGACTGTAGGCCGCTCGCGCGAACCCTTACGACCGCTGCTCAAGGTCGTCAAAAGCTGCGACGTGACAGTGGCGCGCTTACACCAGTTTTCCCGACTGGTTCCCTTGTTTGGTTGTGGGTCCCGCCTCACAGCTCTGGCCTTTCGACCAAACTCCTTGCACGCTATGATGGCCCCTACCGCGTCATAGACCGTCCTTCCGCTGTCACCTATGTTGTAGAACCTGTGACACCTTCACCCGACCATAGGCATCGCGGGCGTGACACGGTTCATGTCAACCGACTTAAGCCGTACTATGACACCTTCATCCTACCTACACCGTAAGTCGCCAGGATGGCTCCTCTTCTCTCCCGGGGGCCATTGTGGTGCAGAGGAAGACGAAGGCGGCACTCTTGTGTCGGCTGTGCGCGCGATCAGCGTTCGCCTACTGTCAGTGCGACTAGACTGTGCCTAGTGCCTTATAATAAATAATCTTATTCCAGACGTAAATAGTTCTGCAGAAAGCCGCAGAACTCATTTTGACTTTATTAATTACTTCTCTCCGCCATGCCGGTATCCGTGCTGAACTCAATTCATGACATGAATAAGCGGGTATACCAAAACAGGCTTTTCCAGGAAAAAAAATTAAGCCTATGTCCCAGTGGAATATCCACGCAGCCGGGTAAGCTGACTTCTTTCGAATGTGCTGCTTTCAAGCATACGTCAATGCGCATGCTAATATACGCACTGAACTCGATTCAAGGGATAAATAAACATATATACTAAAATCAGATTTTCGAGTACAAAAGGAAAGCTGACGCCTATGTCACTTCGCATGCAGTAGAATTTCCACGCAACTGGCGCGCCCATTCCTATCGAACGCTCTGCTTTGAAGCATACTTCACTTCGCCTGGTAATATAAATGCTGAACTCGATTCGCGATATGAATAAACGGATGTACCAGAATCGGCTTTCCCCCTCAAAAAAAAAAAAAAAAAGGGGGTAGGCATATAGCCCATTAGAACATCCGCGCAAAGGGGTGTGGCCATTTCTCTGCAAAGCGCTGCTTCGACGCCTACGTCACTTAGCATGCTAACAAAGGGGCTGAACCCCATTCGCGGGATGATAAACGGATATACCAAAACCGGCTTCTCGAAAAAAAAAGGTAAGCATATAGCCCATTAGAACATCCGTGGAGCGCGGTGTGCCCATTTCTCTGTACGGCGCTGCTTCGACGCAAAGGTTACTTCCAATGCCAATAAAAGTGCTGAACTCAATTCGCGGGATGATAAACGGATATACTAAAATCGGCTTTTCCAGAAAAAAAGTAAGCATATAGCCCAGTAGAATATGCATGCAGTCGACTGTGCCCATTTCTCTGTAAAGCGCTGCTTCAATGCACATATCACTTCGCACGCTAATATAGGTGCTGAACCCCATGATCGGGATGAATAAATGTATGTACCAAAATCGGCTTTTTCAGAAAAACAAGCATATAGCCCCTTCGAATTTCCGCGCAGCCTGGTGCGCTCATTTCTATGGAAAACACTGACATGAAGCATACGTCACTGCGCATGCTTATACAAGCGCAGCACTTGATTCTTTACATGAATAAAGGAATAAAACGAAATCGGTTTTTTTTAGAAAAAAAAAGGTAAGGCCCAGAAGAATTTCCGCTCAGCCTGGTTGCTCTCATTTCTGCGGAGCGCGCTGACATGAAGCATACGTCACTGCGCATGCTAATACAAGTGGAGAACTTGATTCTCGACATGAATAAACGAATATAACGAAATCGGTTTTTTTAGAAAAAAAGGTAAGGCTATAGCCCAGTAGAATTTTTGCTCAGCCAGGTTGCTCTCATTTCTACGGAGCGCGCTGACTTGAAGCGTACGTAACTGCGCATGCTTATACACATGCAGAACTTGATTCTCGAGATGAGTGAACGAATATAACGAAATCGTTTTTTTAAACAAAATGGTAAGGCTATAGCCCAGTAGAATTTTTGCTCAGCCTGGTTGCTCTCGATCATTTTTACGGAGCGCGCTGACTTGAAGCGTACGCAACTGCGCATGCTTATACACATGCAGAACTTGATTCTCGAGATGAATAAACGAATATAACGAAATCGTTTTTTTCACAAAAAAAGGTAAAGCTATACCAAGTAGAATTTCGGCGCAGCCTCGTTGCTCTCGTTTCTACGGAACGCCCAGTAGAAATTCTACGGAACGGAAAAAGCACTGGGCTATAGCCTTAGGTTTTTTCCTAAAAAACCGATTTCATTATATTCGTTTATTCATGTCGAGAATCAAGTTCTGCGCTTGTTTAAGTATGCGCAGTGACGTATGCTTCATGTCAGCGCGCTCCGTTGAAACGAGAGCAACCAGACTAGGCGGCAATTCTACTGGGCTATAGCCTTACCCTTTTTTTCTGAAAAAACCTGATTTCGTTATATTCGTTTATTCATGTCGAGAATCAAGTTCTGCGCTTCTTTAAGTATGCGCAGTAACGTATGCTTCATGTCAGCGCGCTCCGTAGAAATGAAAGCAACCAGGCTAGGCGGAAATTCTACTGGGCTATAGCCTTACCTTTTTTTCTGAAAAAACCTGATTTCGTTATATTCGTTTATTCATGTCGAGAATCAAGTTCTGCACTTGTATAAGTATGCGCGCAGACGTATGCTTCATGTCAGCGCGCTCCGTAGAAATGAGAGCAACCAGGAGGAAAAATTCTACTGGGCTATAGCCTTACCTTTTTTTCTAAAAAAACCGATTTCGTTATATTCGCTTATTCATGTCGAGAATCAAGTTCTGCGCTTCTTTAAGTATGCGCAGTAACGTATGCTTCATGTCAGCGCGCTCCGTAGAAATGAGAGCAACCAGGCCGAGCGGAAATTCTACTGGGCTATAGCCTTACCTTTTTTCCTAAAAAAACCGATTTCGTTATATTAGTTTATTCATGGCGAAAATCAGCTTCTGCACTTGTATAAGCAAGCGCAATGACGTATGCTTCATGTGAGCGCGCTCTGTAGAAATGAGAGCAACCAGGCTGAGCGGAAATTCTACTGGGCTTTTTTACCTTTTTTCCTAAAAAACCGATTTCGTTATATTCGTTTATTCATGTCGAGAATCAAGTTCTGCGCTTCTTTAAGTATGCGCAGTAACGTATGCTTCATGTCAGCGCGCTCCGTAGAAATGAGAGCAACCAGGCTGAGCGGAAATTCTACTGGGCTATAGCCTTACCTTTTTTCCTAAAAAAACCGATTTCGTTATATTAGTTTATTCATGGCGAAAATCAGCTTCTGCACTTGTATAAGCAAGCGCAATGACGTATGCTTCATGTGAGCGCGCTCTGTAGAAATGAGAGCAACCAGGCTGAGCGGAAATTCTACTGGGCTTTTTTACCTTTTTTCCTAAAAAACCGATTTCGTTATATTCGCTTATTCATGTCGAGAATCAAGTTCTGCGCTTCTTTAAGTATGCGCAGTAACGTATGCTTCATGTCAGCGCGCTCCGTAGAAATGAGAGCAACCAGGCTGAGCGGAAATTCTACTGGGCTATAGCCTTACCTTTTTTCCTAAAAAAAAAAACGATTTCGTTATATTAGTTTATTCATGGCGAAAATCAGCTTCTGCACTTGTATAAGCAAGCGCAATGACGTATGCTTCATGTGAGCGCGCTCTGTAGAAATGAGAGCAACCAGGCTGAGCGGAAATTGTACTGGGCTTTTTTACCTTTTTTCCTAAAAAACCGATTTCGTTATATTCGCTTATTCATGTCGAGAATCAAGTTCTGCGCTTCTTTAAGTATGCGCAGTAACGTATGCTTCATGTCAGCGCGCTCCGTAGAAATGAGAGCAACCAGGCCGAGCGGAAATTCTACTGGGCTATAGCCTTACCTTTTTTCCTAAAAAAAACCGATTTCGTTATATTAGTTTATTCATGGCGAAAATCAGCTTCTGCACTTGTATAAGCAAGCGCAATGACGTATGCTTCATGTGAGCGCGCTCTGTAGAAATGAGAGCAACCAGGCTGAGCGGAAATTCTACTGGGCTTTTTTACCTTTTTTCCTAAAAAACCGATTTCGTTATATTCGCTGATTCATGTCGAGAATCAAGTTCTGCGCTTCTTTAAGTATGCGCAGTAACGTATGCTTCATGTCAGCGCGCTCCGTAGAAATGAGAGCAACCAGGCTGAGCGGAAATTCTACTGGGCTATAGCCTTACCTTTTTTCCTAAAAAAAAAACGATTTCATTATATTAGTTTATTCATGTCGAAAATCAGCTTCTGCACTTGTATAAGCAAGCGCAATGACGTATGCTTCATGTGAGCGCGCTCCGTAGAAATGAGAGCAACCAGGCTGAGCGGAAATTCTACTGGGCTTTTTTACCTTTTTTTCTGAAAAAACCTGATTTCGTTATATTCGTTTATTCATGTCGAGAATCAAGTTCTGCACTTGTATAAGTATGCGCAGTTACGTATGCTTCATGTCAGCGCGCTCCGTAGAAATGAGAGCAACCAGGAGGAAAAATTCTACTGGGCTATAGCCTTACCTTTTTTTCTGAAAAAACCTGATTTCGTTACATTCGTTTATTCATGTCGAGAATCAAGTTCTGCGCTTCTTTAAGTATGCGCAGTAACGTATGCTTCATGTCAGCGCGCTCCGTAGAAATGAGAGCAACCAGGCCGAGCGGAAATTCTACTGGGCTATATCCTTACCTTTTTTCCTAAAAAAACCGATTTCGTTATATTAGTTTATTCATGGCGAAAATCAAGTTCTGCACTTGTATAAGTATGCGCAGTTACGTATGCTTCATGTCAGCGCGCTCCGAAGAAATGAGAGCAACCAGGAGGAAAAATTCCTGGGCTTTTTTACCTTTTTTCCTAAAAAACCGATTTCGTTATATTCGTTTATTCATGACGAGAATCAAGTTCTGCGCTTGTTTAAGTATGCGCAGTGACGTATGCTTCATGTCAGCGCGCTCCGTTGAAATGAGAGCAACCAGGCTGAGCGGAAATTCTACTGGGCTATAGCCTTACCTTTTTTCCTAAAAAACCGATTTCGTTATATTCGTTTATTCATGTCGAGAATCAAGTTTTGCACTTGTATAAGCATGCTCAGCGACGTATGCTTCATGTCAGCGCGCTCCGTAGAAATGAGAGCAACCAGGCTGAGCGGAAATTCTACTGGGCTATAGCCTTACCTTTTTTTCTAAAAAAACCGATTTCGTTATATTCGTTTATTCATGTCGAGAATCAAGTTTTGCATTTGTATAAGCATGCTCAGCGACGTATGCTTCATGTCAGCGCGCTCCGTAGAAATGAGAGCAACCAGGCTGAGCGGAAATTCTACTGGGCTATAGCCTTACCTTTTTTTCTAAAAAAACCGATTTCGTTATATTCGTTTATTCATGTCGAGAATCAAGTTCTGCGCTTGTTTAAGTATGCGCAGTGACGTATGCTTCATGTCGGCGCGTTCCGTAGAAATGAGAGCAACCAGGCCGAGCGGAAATTCTACTGGGCTATAGCCTTACCTTTTTTCCTAAAAAACCGATTTCGTTATATTCGTTTATTCATGTCGAGAATCAAGTTTTGCACTTGTATAAGCATGCTCAGCGACGTATGCTTCATGTCAGCGCGCTCTGTAGAAATGAGAGCAACCAGGCCGAGCGGAAATTCTACTGGGCTATAGCTTTACCTTTTTTTCTAAAAAAACCGATTTCGTTATATTCGTTTATTCATGTCGAGAATCAAGTTTTGCACTTGTATAAGCATGCTCAGCGACGTATGCTTCATGTCAGCGCGCTCCGTAGAAATGAGAGCAACCAGGCTGAGCGGAAATTCTACTGGGCTATAGCCTTACCTTTTTTTCTAAAAAAACCGATTTCGTTATATTCGTTTATTCATGTCGAGAATCAAGTTTTGCACTTGTATAAGCATGCTCAGCGACGTATGCTTCATGTCAGCGCGCTCCGTAGAAATGAGAGCAACCAGGCTGAGCGGAAATTCTACTGGGCTATAGCCTTACCTTTTTTTCTAAAAAAACCGATTTCGTTATATTCGTTTATTCATGTCGAGAATCAAGTTCTGCGCTTGTTTAAGTATGCGCAGTGACGTATGCTTCATGTCAGCGCGCTCCGTAGAAATGAGAGCAACCAGGCTGAGCGGAAATTCTACTGGGCTATAGCCTTACCTTTTTTTCTAAAAAAACCGATTTCGTTATATTCGTTTATTCATGTCGAGAATCAAGTTCTGCGCTTGTTTAAGTATGCGCAGTGACGTATGCTTCATGTCAGCGCGCTCCGTAGAAATGAGAGCAACCAGGCCGAGCGGAAATTCTACTGGGCTATAGCCTTGCCTTTTTTTCTAAAAAAACCGATTTCGTTATATTCGTTTATTCATGTCGAGAATCAAGTTCTGCGCTTGTTTAAGTTTGCGCAGTGACGTATGCTTCATGTCAGCGCGTTCTGTAGAAATGAGAGCAACCAGGCTGAGCGGAAATTCTACTGGGCTATAGCCTTACCTTTTTTTCTAAAAAAACCGATTTCGTTATATTCGTTTATTCATGTCGAGAATCAAGTTCTGCGCTTGTTTAAGTATGCGCAGTGACGTATGCTTCATGTCAGCGCGCTCCGTAGAAATGAGAGCAACCAGGCTGAGCGGAAATTCTGCTGGGCTATAGCCTTACCTTTTTTTCTAAAAAAACCGATTTCGTTATATTCGTTTATTCATGTCGAGAATCAAGTTCTGCGCTTGTTTAAGTATGCGCAGTGACGTATGCTTCATGTCAGCGCGCTCCGTAGAAATGAGAGCAACCAGGCTGAGCGGAAATTCTACTGGGCTATAGCCTTGCCTTTTTTTCTAAGAAAACCGATTTCGTTATATTCGTTTATTCATGTCGAGAATCAAGTTCTGCGCTTGTTTAAGTATGCGCAGTGACGTATGCTTCATGTCAGCGCGTTCTGTAGAAATGAGAGCAACCAGGCCGAGCGGAAATTCTACTGGGCAATAGCCTTGCCTTTTTTTCTAAAAAAACCGATTTCGTTATATTCGTTTATTCATGACGAGAATCAAGTTCTGCGCTTGTTTAAGTATGCGCAGTGACGTATGCTTCATGTCAGCGCGCTCTGTAGAAATGAAAGCAACCAGGCTGAGCGGAAATTCTACTGGGCTATAGCCTTACCTTTTTTTCTAAAAAAACCGATTTCGTTATATTCGTTTATTCATGTCGAGAATCAAGTTCTGCGCTTGTTTAAGTATGCGCAGTGACGTATGCTTCATGTCAGCGCGTTCTGTAGAAATGAGAGCAACCAGGCCGAGCGGAAATTCTACTGGGCTATAGCCTTACCTTTTTTCCTAAAAAACCGATTTCGTTATATTCGTTTATTCATGTCGAGAATCAAGTTCTGCGCTTGTTTAAGTATGCGCAGTGACGTATGCTTCATGTCAGCGCGTTCCGTAGAAATGAGAGCAACCAGGCTGAGCGGAAATTCTACTGGGCTATAGCCTTACCTTTTTTTCTAAAAAAACCGATTTCGTTATATTCGTTTATTCATGTCGAGAACCAAGTTCTGCGCTTGTTAAATATGCGCAGTGACGTATGCTTCATGTCAGCGCGTTCTGTAAAAATGAGAGCAACCAGGCCGAGCGGAAATTCTACTGGGCAATAGCCTTGCCTTTTTTTCTAAAAAAACGGATTTCGTTATATTCGTTTATTCATGTCGAGAATCAAGTTCTGCGCTTGTTTAAGTATGCGCAGTGACGTATGCTTCATGTCAGCGCGTTCTGTAGAAATGAGAGCAACCAGGCTGAGCGGAAATTCTACTGGGCTATAGCCTTACCTTTTTTTCTAAAAAAACCGATTTCGTTATATTCGTTTATTCATGTCGAGAATCAAGTTCTGCACTTGTATAAGTATGCGCAGAGACGTATGCTTGATGTCAGCGCGCTCCGTAGAAATGAGAGCAACCAGGCTGAGCGGAAATTCTACTGGGCTATAGGCTTACCTTTTTTTCTAAAAAAACCGATTTCGTTATATTCGTTTATTCGTGTCGAGAATCAAGTTCTGCACTTCTATAAGTATGCGCAGAGACGTATGCTTCATGTCAGCGCGCTCCGTAGAAATGAGAGCAACCAGGCTGAGCGGAAATTCTACTGGGCTATAGCCTTGCCTTTTTTTCTAAGAAAACCGATTTCGTTATATTCGTTTATTCGTGTCGAGAATCAAGTTCTGCGCTTGTTTAAGTATGCGCAGTGACGTATGCTTCATGTCAGCGCGTTCTGTAGAAATGAGAGCAACCAGGCCGAGCGGAAATTCTACTGGGCTATAGCCTTACCTTTTTTTCTAAAAAAACCGATTTCGTTATATTCGTTTATTCATGTCGAGAATCAAGTTCTGCGCTTGTTTAAGTATGCGCAGTGACGTATGCTTCATGTCAGCGCGTTCTGTAGAAATGAGAGCAACCAGGCCGAGCGGAAATTCTACTGGGCTATAGCCTTACCTTTTTTTCTAAAAAAACCGATTTCGTTATATTCGTTTATTCATGTCGAGAATCAAGTTCTGCGCTTGTTTAAGTATGCGCAGTGACGTATGCTTCATGTCAGCGCGTTCTGTAGAAATGAGAGCAACCAGGCTGAGCGGAAATTCTGCTGGGCTATAGCCTTGCCTTTTTTTCTAAAAAAACCGATTTCGTTATATTCGTTTATTCATGTCGAGAATCAAGTTCTGCGCTTGTTTAAGTATGCGCAGTGACGTATGCTTCATGTCAGCGCGTTCCGTAGAAATGAGAGCAACCAGGCTGAGCGGAAATTCTACTGGGCTATAGCCTTACCTTTTTTTCTAAAAAAACCGATTTCGTTATATTCGTTTATTCATGTCGAGAATCAAGTTCTGCGCTTGTTTAAGTATGCGCAGTGACGTATGCTTCATGTCAGCGCGCTCCGTAGAAATGAGAGCAACCAGGCCGAGCGGAAATTCTACTGGGCAATAGCCTTGCCTTTTTTTCTAAAAAAACGGATTTCGTTATATTCGTTTATTCATGTCGAGAATCAAGTTCTGCGCTTGTTTAAGTATGCGCAGTGACGTATGCTTCATGTCAGCGCGTTCTGTAGAAATGAGAGCAACCAGGCTGAGCGGAAATTCTACTGGGCTATAGCCTTACCTTTTTTTCTAAAAAAACCGATTTCGTTATATTCGTTTATTCATGTCGAGAATCAAGTTCTGCACTTGTATAAGTATGCGCAGAGACGTATGCTTCATGTCAGCGCGCTCCGTAGAAATGAGAGCAACCAGGCTGAGCGGAAATTCTACTGGGCTATAGGCTTACCTTTTTTTCTAAAAAAACCTATTTCGTTATATTCGTTTATTCGTGTCGAGAATCAAGTTCTGCACTTGTATAAGTATGCGCAGAGACGTATGCTTCATGTCAGCGCGCTCCGTAGAAATGAGAGCAACCAGGCTGAGCTGAAATTCTACTGGGCTATAGCCTTACCCTTTTTTCTAAAAAAACCTATTTCGTTATATTCGTTTATTCGTGTCCGGAATCAAGTTCTGCATTTGTATAAGCCTGAGCAGTGACGTATGCATCTTGTCAGCGCGCTCCGTAGAAATGAGAGCAACCAGGCTGAGCTGAAATTCTACTGGGCTATAGCCTTACCCTTTTTTCTAAAAAAACCTATTTCGTTATATTCGTTTATTCGTGTCCGGAATCAAGTTCTGCATTTGTATAAGCCTGAGCAGTGACGTATGCATCTTGTCAGCGCGCTCCGTAGAAATGAGAGCAACCAGGCCGAGCGGAAATTCTACTGGGCTATAGCCTTACCTTTTTTTCTAAAAAAACCGATTTCGTTATATTCGTTTATTCAAGTCGAGAATCAAGTTCTGCACTTGTATAAGTATGCGCAGAGACGTATGCTTCATGTCAGCGCGCTCCGTAGAAATGAGAGCAACCAGGCTAAGCGGAAATTCTACTGGGCTATAGGCTTACCTTTTTTTCTAAAAAAACCGATTTCGTTATATTCGTTTATTCATGTCGAGAATCAAGTTCTGCACTTGTATAAGTATGCGCAGAGACGTATGCTTCATGTCAGCGCGCTCCGTAGAAATGAGAGCAACCAGGCTGAGCGGAAATTCTACTGGGCTATAGCCTTACCTTTTTTTCTAAAAAAAACCTATTTCGTTATATTCGTTTATTCGTGTCCGGAATCAAGTTCTGCACTTGTATAAGCCTGAGCAGTGACGTATGCATCTTGTCAGCGCGTTCCGTAGAAATGAGAGCAACCAGGCTGAGCGGAAATTCTACTGGTGGGCTACAGCCTTACCTTTTTTTCTAAAAAAACCGATTTCGTTATATTCGCTTATTCGTGTCGAGAATCAAGTTCTGCACTTGTATAAGTATGCGCAGAGACGTATGCTTCATGTCTGCGCGCTCCGTAGAAATGAGAGCAACCAGGCTGAGCGGAAATTCTTCTGGGCTATAGCCTTACCTTTTTTTCTAAAAAAACCTATTTCGTTATATTCGTTTATTCGTGTCGAGAATCAAGTTCTGCACTTGTATAAGTATGCGCAGAGACGTATGCTTCATGTCAGCGCGCTCCATAGAAATGTGAGCAACCAGGCTGAGCGGAAATTCTACTGGGCTATAGCCTTACCTTTTTTTCTAAAAAAAACCGTTTTCGTTATATTCGTTTATTCATGTCGAGAATCAAGTTCTGCACTTGTATAAGTATGCGCAGTGACGTATGCTTCATGTCAGCGCGCTCCGTAGAAATGAGAGCACCCAGGCTGAGCGGAAATTCTACTGGGCTATAGCCATACCCTTTTTTCTAAAAAAACCTATTTCGTTATATTCGTTTATTCGTGTCCGGAATCAAGTTCTGCACTTGTATAAGCCTGAGCAGTGACGTATGCATCTTGTCAGCGCGCTCCGTAGAATTGAGAGCAACCAGGCTGAGCGGAAATTCTACTGGGCTATAGCCTTACCTTTTTTTCTAAAGAAACCGATTTCGTTATATTCGTTTATTCGTGTCGAGAATCAAGTTCTGCACTTGTATAAGTATGCGCAGAGACGTATGCTTCATGTCAGCGCGCTCCGTAGAAATGAGAGCAACCAGGCTCAGCGGAAATTCTACTGGGCTATAGCCTTACCTTTTTTTCTAAAAAAACCTATTTCATTATATTCGTTTATTCATGTCGAGAATAAGCTTCTGCACTTGTATAAGCAAGCGCAATGGCGTATGCTTCATGTCAGCGCGCTCCGTAGAAATGAGAGCAACCAGGCTGAGCGGAAATTCTACTGGGCTATAGCCTTACCTTATTTCCTAAAAAAACGATTTCGTTATATTCGTTTATTCATGTCGAGAATCAAGTTCTGCACTTGTATAAGTATGCGCAGAGACGTATGCTTCATGTCAGCGCGCTCCGTAGAAATGAGAGCAACCAGGCTGAGCGGAAATTCTACTGGGCTATAGGCTTACCTTTTTTTCTAAAAAAAACGATTTCGTTATATTCGTTTATTCGTGTCGAGAATCAAGTTCTGCACTTGTATAAGTATGCGCAGAGACGTATGCTTCATGTCAGCCCGCTCCGTAGAAATGAGAGCAACCAGGCTGAGCGGAAATTCTACTGGGCTATAGCCTTACCTTTTTTTTAAAAAAAACCGATTTCGTTATATTCGTTTATTCATGTCGAGAATCAAGTTCTGCGCTTGTTTAAGTATGCGCAGTGACGTATGCTTCATGTCAGCGCGCTCCGTAGAAATGAGAGCAACCAGGCTGAGCGGAAATTCTACTGGGCAATTGCCTTACCTTTTTTCCTAAAAAACCGATTTCGTTATATTCGTTTATTCATGTCGAGAATCAAGTTCTGCGCTTGTTTAAGTATGCGCAGTGACGTATGCTTCATGTCAGCGCGCTCCGTAGAAATGAAAGCAACCAGGCTGAGCGGAAATTCTACTGGGCAATTGCCTTACCTTTTTTCCTAAAAAACCGATTTCGTTATATTCGTTTATTCATGTCGAGAATCAAGTTCTGCGCTTGTTTAGGTATGCGCAGTGACGTATGCTTCATGTCAGCGCGCTCCGTAGAAATGAGAGCAACCAGGCTGAGCGGAAATTCTACTGGGCAATAGCCTTACCTTTTTTTCTGAAAAAACCTGATTTCGTTATTTTCGTTTATTCATGTCGAGAATCAAGTTCTGCGCTTGTTTAAGTATGCGCAGTGACGTATGCTTCATGTCAGCGCGCTCTGTAGAAATGAAAGCAACCAGGCCGAGCGGAAATTCTACTGGGCTATAGCCTTACCTTTTTTCCTAAAAAACCGATTTCGTTATATTCGTTTATTCGTGTCCGGAATCAAGTTCTGCACTTGTATAAGCGTGAGCAGTGACGTATGCATGTTGTCAGCGCGCTCCGTAGATATGAGAGCAACCAGGCTGAGCGGAAATTCTACTGGGCTATAGCCTTACCTTTTTTTCTAAAAAAACCGATTTCGTTATATTCGTTTATTCGTGTCGAGAATCAAGTTCTGCACTTGTATAAGTATGCGCAGAGACGTATGCTTCATGTCAGCGCGCTCCGTAGAAATGAGAGCAACCAGGCTGAGCGGAAATTCTACTGGGCTATAGCCTTACCTTTTTTTCTAAAAAAACCTGTTTCGTTATATTCGTTTATTTGTGTCGAGAATCAAGTTCTGCACTTGTATAAGTATGCGCAGAGACGTATGCTTCATGTCAGCGCGTTCCGTAGAAATGAGAGCAACCAGGCTGAGCGGAAATTCCACTGGGCTATAGCCTTACCTTTTTTTCTAAAAAAAACCGATTTCGTTATATTCGTTTATTCGTGTCGAGAATCAAGTTCTGCACTTGTATAAGTATGCGCAGTGACGTATGCTTCATGTCAGCGCGCTCCGTAGAAATGAGAGCAACCAGGCTGAGCGGAAATTCTACTGGGCTATAGCCTTACCTTTTTTTCTAAAAAAACCTATTTCGTTATATTCGTTTATTCGTGTCGAGAATCAAGTTCTGCACTTGTATAAGTATGCGCAGAGACGTATGCTTCATGTCAGCGCGCTCCGTAGAAATGAGAGCAACCAGGCTGAGCGGAAATTCTACTGGGCTATAGCCTTACCCTTTTTTCTAAAAAAACCTATTTCGTTATATTCGTTTATTCGTGTCCGGAATCAAGTTCTGCACTTGTATAAGCCTGAGCAGTGACGTATGCATCTTGTCAGCGCGCTCCGTAGAAATGAGAGCAACCAGGCCGAGCGGAAATTCTACTGGGCTATAGCCTTACCTTTTTTTCTAAAAAAACCGATTTCGTTATATTCGTTTATTCATGTCGAGAATCAAGTTCTGCACTTGTATAAGTATGCGCAGAGACGTATGCTTCATGTCAGCGCGCTCCGTAGAAATGAGAGCAACCAGGCTGAGCGGAAATTCTACTGGGCTATAGCCTTACCTTTTTTTCTAAAAAAACCGATTTCGTTATATTCGTTTATTCGTGTCGAGAATCAAGTTCTGCACTTGTATAAGTATGCGCAGAGACGTATGCTTCATGTCAGCGCGCTCCGTAGAAATGAGAGCAACCAGGCTGAGCGGAAATTCTACTGGGCTATAGCCTTACCTTTTTTCCTAAAAAACCGATTTCGTTATATTCGTTTATTCATGTCGAGAATCAAGTTCTGCGCTTGTTTAAGTATGCGCAGTGACGTATGCTTCATGTCAGCGCGCTCCGTAGAAATGAGAGCAACCAGGCTGAGCGGAAATTCTACTGGGCTATAGCCTTACCTTTATTTCTAAAAAAACCTATTTCGTTATATTCGTTTATTCGTGTCGAGAATCAAGTTCTGCACTTGTATAAGTATGCGCAGAGACGTATGCTTCATGTCAGCGCGTTCCGTAGAAATGAGAGCAACCAGGCTGAGCGGAAATTCCACTGGGCTATAGCCTTACCTTTTTTTCTAAAAAAACCGATTTCGTTATATTCGTTTATTCGTGTCGAGAATCAAGTTCTGCACTTGTATAAGTATGCGCAGTGACGTATGCTTCATGTCAGCGGGCTCCGTAGAAATGAGAGCAACCAGGCTGAGCGGAAATTCTACTGGGCTATAGCCTTACCTTTTTTCCTAAAAAACCGATTTCGTTATATTCGTTTATTCGTGTCCGGAATCAAGTTCTGCACTTGTATAAGCGTGAGCAGTGACGTATGCATGTTGTCAGCGCGCTCCGTAGATATGAGAGCAACCAGGCTGAGCGGAAATTCTACTGGGCTATAGCCTTACCTTTTTTTCTAAAAAAACCGATTTCGTTATATTCGTTTATTCGTGTCGAGAATCAAGTTCTGCACTTGTATAAGTATGCGCAGAGACGTATGCTTCATGTCAGCGCGCTCCGTAGAAATGAGAGCAACCAGGCTGAGCGGAAATTCTACTGGGCTATAGCCTTACCTTTTTTTCTAAAAAAACCTATTTCGTTATATTCGTTTATTCGTGTCGAGAATCAAGTTCTGCACTTGTATAAGTATGCGCAGAGACGTATGCTTCATGTCAGCGCGTTCCGTAGAAATGAGAGCAACCAGGCTGAGCGGAAATTCTACTGGGCTATAGCCTTACCTTTTTTCCTAAAAAACCGATTTCGTTATATTCGTTTATTCATGTCGAGAATCAAGTTCTGCGCTTGTTTAAGTATGCGCAGTGACGTATGCTTCATGTCAGCGGGCTCCGTAGAAATGAGAGCAACCAGGCTGAGCGGAAATTCTACTGGGCTATAGCCTTACCTTTTTTCCTAAAAAACCGATTTCGTTATATTCGTTTATTCGTGTCCGGAATCAAGTTCTGCACTTGTATAAGCGTGAGCAGTGACGTATGCATGTTGTCAGCGCGCTCCGTAGAAATGAGAGCAACCAGGCCGAGCGGAAATTCTACTGGGCTATAGCCTTACCTTTTTTTCTAAAAAAACCGATTTCGTTATATTCGTTTATTCATGTCGAGAATCAAGTTCTGCACTTGTATAAGTATGCGCAGAGACGTATGCTTCATGTCAGCGCGCTCCGTAGAAATGAGAGCAACCAGGCTGAGCGGAAATTCTACTGGGCTATAGCCTTACCTTTTTTTCTAAAAAAACCGATTTCGTTATATTCGTTTATTCGTGTCGAGAATCAAGTTCTGCACTTGTATAAGTATGCGCAGAGACGTATGCTTCATGTCAGCGCGCTCCGTAGAAATGAGAGCAACCAGGCTGAGCGGAAATTCTACTGGGCTATAGCCTTACCTTTTTTCCTAAAAAACCGATTTCGTTATATTCGTTTATTCATGTCGAGAATCAAGCTCTGCGCTTGTTTAAGTATGCGCAGTGACGTATGCTTCATGTCAGCGCGCTCCGTAGAAATGAGAGCAACCAAGCTGAGCGGAAATTCTACTGGGCTATAGCCTTACCTTTTTTTCTAAAAAAACCTATTTCGTTATATTCGTTTATTCGTGTCGAGAATCAAGTTCTGCACTTGTATAAGTATGCGCAGAGACGTATGCTTCATGTCAGCGCGCTCCGTAGAAATGAGAGCAACCAGGCTGAGCGGAAATTCTACTGGGCTATAGCCTTACCTTTTTTTCTAAAAAAACCTATTTCGTTATATTCGTTTATTCGTGTCGAGAATCAAGTTCTGCACTTGTATAAGTATGCGCAGAGACGTATGCTTCATGTCAGCGCGCTCCGTAGAAATGAGAGCAACCAGGCTGAGCGGAAATTCTACTGGGCTATAGCCTTACCCTTTTTTCTAAAAAAACCTATTTCGTTATATTCGTTTATTCGTGTCCGGAATCAAGTTCTGCACTTGTATAAGCCTGAGCAGTGACGTATGCATCTTGTCAGCGCGCTCCGTAGAAATGAGAGCAACCAGGCCGAGCGGAAATTCTACTGGGCTATAGCCTTACCTTTTTTTCTAAAAAAACCGATTTCGTTATATTCGTTTATTCATGTCGAGAATCAAGTTCTGCACTTGTATAAGTATGCGCAGAGACGTATGCTTCATGTCAGCGCGCTCCGTAGAAATGAGAGCAACCAGGCTGAGCGGAAATTCTACTGGGCTATAGCCTTACCTTTTTTTCTAAAAAAACCGATTTCGTTATATTCGTTTATTCATGTCGAGAATCAAGTTCTGCACTTGTATAGGTATGCGCAGAGACGTATGCTTCATGTCAGCGCGCTCCGTAGAAATGAGAGCAACCAGGCTGAGCGGAAATTCTACTGGGCTATAGGCTTACCTTTTTTTCTAAAAAAAACCTATTTCGTTATATTCGTTTATTCGTGTCCGGAATCAAGTTCTGCACTTGTATAAGCCTGAGCAGTGACGTATGCATCTTGTCAGCGCGTTCCGTAGAAATGAGAGCAACCAGGCTGAGCGGAAATTCTACTGGTGGGCTATAGCCTTACCTTTTTTTCTAAAAAAACCGATTTCGTTATATTCGTTTATTCGTGTCGAGAATCAAGTTCTGCACTTGTATAAGTATGCGCAGAGACGTATGCTTCATGTCAGCGCGCTCCGTAGAAATGAGAGCAACCAGGCTGAGCGGAAATTCTACTGGGCTATAGCCTTACCTTTTTTTCTAAAAAAACCTATTTCGTTATATTCGTTTATTCGTGTCGAGAATCAAGTTCTGCACTTGTATAAGTATGCGCAGAGACGTATGCTTCATGTCAGCGCGCTCCGTAGAAATGAGAGCAACCAGGCTGAGCGGAAATTCTACTGGGCTATAGCCTTACCCTTTTTTCTAAAAAAAACCTATTTCGTTATATTCGTTTATTCGTGTCCGGAATCAAGTTCTGCACTTGTATAAGCCTGAGCAGTGACGTATGCATCTTGTCAGCGCGCTCCGTAGAATTGAGAGCAACCAGGCTGAGCGGAAATTCTACTGTGCTATAGCCTTACCTTTTTTTCTAAAAAAACCTATTTCGTTATATTCGTTTATTCGTGTCGAGAATCAAGTTCTGCACTTGTATAAGTATGCGCAGAGACGTATGCTTCATGTCAGCGCGTTCCGTAGAAATGAGAGCAACCAGGCTGAGCGGAAATTCCACTGGGCTATAGCCTTACCTTTTTTTCTAAAAAAACCGATTTCGTTATATTCGTTTATTCGTGTCGAGAATCAAGTTCTGCACTTGTATAAGTATGCGCAGTGACGTATGCTTCATGTCAGCGGGCTCCGTAGAAATGAGAGCAACCAGGCTGAGCGGAAATTCTACTGGGCTATAGCCTTACCTTTTTTTCTAAAAAAACCTATTTCGTTATATTCGTTTATTCGTGTCGAGAATCAAGTTCTGCACTTGTATAAGTATGCGCAGAGACGTATGCTTCATGTCAGCGCGCTCCGTAGAAATGAGAGCAACCAGGCTGAGCGGAAATTCTACTGGGCTATAGCCTTACCTTTTTTTCTAAAAAAACCTATTTCGTTATATTCGTTTATTCGTGTCGAGAATCAAGTTCTGCACTTGTATAAGTATGCGCAGAGACGTATGCTTCATGTCAGCGCGCTCCGTAGAAATGAGAGCAACCAGGCTGAGCGGAAATTCTACTGGGCTATAGCCTTACCTTTTTTTCTAAAAAAAACCGATTTCGTTATATTCGTTTATTCGTGTCGAGAATCAAGTTCTGCACTTGTATAAGTATGCGCAGAGACGTATGCTTCATGTCAGCGCGTTCCGTAGAAATGAGAGCAACCAGGCTGAGCGGAAATTCCACTGGGCTATAGCCTTACCTTTTTTTCTAAAAAAACCGATTTCGTTATATTCGTTTATTCGTGTCGAGAATCAAGTTCTGCACTTGTATAAGTATGCGCAGAGACGTATGCTTCATGTCAGCGCGCTCCGTAGAAATGAGAGCAACCAGGCTGAGCGGAAATTCTACTGGGCTATAGCCTTACCTTTTTTTCTAAAAAAACCGATTTCGTTATATTCGTTTATTCGTGTCGAGAATCAAGTTCTGCGCTTGTATAAGTATGCGCAGTGACGTATGCATCTTGTCAGCGCGTTCCGTAGAAATGAGAGCAACCAGGCTGAGCGGAAATTCTACTGGGCTATAGCCTTACCTTTTTTTCTAAAAAAAACCTATTTCGTTATATTCGTTTATTCGTGTCGAGAATCAAGTTCTGCACTTGTATAAGTATGCGCAGAGACGTATGCTTCATGTCAGCGCGCTCCGTAGAAATGAGAGCAACCAGGCTGAGCGGAAATGCTACTGGGCTATAGCCTTACCTTTTTTTCTGAAAAAAAAACGATTTCGTTATATTCGTTTATTCATGTCGAGAATCAAGTTCTGCACTTGTATAAGTATGCGCAGAGACGTATGCTTCATGTCAGCGCGCTCCGTAGAAATGAGAGCAACCAGGCTGAGCGGAAATTCTACTGGGCTATAGCCTTACCTTTTTTTCTAAAAAAAAACCGATTTCGTTATATTCGTTTATTCATGTCGAGAATCAAGTTCTGCACTTGTATAAGTATGCGCAGTGACGTATGCTTCATGTCAGCGCGCTCCGTAGAAATGAGAGCAACCAGGCTGAGCGGAAATTCTACTGGGCTATAGCCTTACCCTTTTTTCTAAAAAAACCTATTTCCTTATATTCGTTTATTCGTGTCCGGAATCAAGTTCTGCACTTGTATAAGCCTGAGCAGTGACGTATGCATCTTGTCAGCGCGCTCCGTAGAATTGAGAGCAACCAGGCTGAGCGGAAATTCTACTGGGCTATAGCCTTACCTTTTTTTCTAAAGAAACCGATTTCGTTATATTCGTTTATTCGTGTCGAGAATCAAGTTCTGCACTTGTATAAGTATGCGCAGAGACGTATGCTTCATGTCAGCGCGCTCCGTAGAAATGAGAGCAACCAGGCTCAGCGGAAATTCTACTGGGCTATAGCCTTACCTTTTCTTCTAAAAAAAAACCGATTTCGTTATATTCGTTTATTCGTGTCGAGAATCAAGTTCTGCACTTGTATAAGTATGCGCAGAGACGTATGCTTCATGTCAGCGCGCTCCGTAGAAATGAGAGCAACCAGGCTGAGCGGAAATTCTACTGGTGGGCTATAGCCTTACCTTTTTTTCTAAAAAAACCGATTTCGTTATATTCGTTTATTCGTGTCGAGAATCAAGTTCTGCACTTGTATAAGTATGCGCAGAGACGTATGCTTCATGTCAGCGCGCTCCGTAGAAATGAGAGCAACCAGGCTGAGCGGAAATTCTACTGGGCTATAGCCTTACCTTTTTTTCTAAAAAAACCTATTTCGTTATATTCGTTTATTCGTGTCGAGAATCAAGTTCTGCACTTGTATAAGTATGCGCAGAGACGTATGCTTCATGTCAGCGCGCTCCGTAGAAATGAGAGCAACCAGGCTGAGCGGAAAATCTACTGGGCTATAGCCTTACCCTTTTTTCTAAAAAAACCTATTTCGTTATATTCGTTTATTCGTGTCCGGAATCAAGTTCTGCACTTGTATAAGCCTGAGCAGTGACGTATGCATCTTGTCAGCGCGCTCCGTAGAATTGAGAGCAACCAGGCTGAGCGGAAATTCTACTGGGCTATAGCCTTACCTTTTTTTCTAAAAAAACCTATTTCGTTATATTCGTTTATTCGTGTCGAGAATCAAGTTCTGCACTTGTATAAGTATGCGCAGAGACGTATGCTTCATGTCAGCGCGTTCCGTAGAAATGAGAGCAACCAGGCTGAGTGGAAATTCCACTGGGCTATAGCCTTACCTTTTTTTCTAAAAAAACCGATTTCGTTATATTCGTTTATTCGTGTCGAGAATCAAGTTCTGCACTTGTATAAGTATGCGCAGTGACGTATGCTTCATGTCAGCGGGCTCCGTAGAAATGAGAGCAACCAGGCTGAGCGGAAATTCTACTGGGCTATAGCCTTACCTTTTTTTCTAAAAAAACCTATTTCGTTATATTCGTTTATTCGTGTCGAGAATCAAGTTCTGCACTTGTATATGTATGCGCAGAGACGTATGCTTCATGTCAGCGCGCTCCGTAGAAATGAGAGCAACCAGGCTGAGCGGAAATTCTACTGGGCTATAGCCTTACCCTTTTTTCTAAAAAAACCTATTTCCTTATATTCGTTTATTCGTGTCCGGAATCAAGTTCTGCACTTGTATAAGCCTGAGCAGTGACGTATGCATCTTGTCAGCGCGCTCCGTAGAATTGAGAGCAACCAGGCTGAGCGGAAATTCTACTGGGCTATAGCCTTACCTTTTTTTCTAAAGAAACCGATTTCGTTATATTCGTTTATTCGTGTCGAGAATCAAGTTCTGCACTTGTATAAGTATGCGCAGAGACGTATGCATCTTGTCAGCGCGCTCCGTAGAAATGAGAGCAACCAGGCTGAGCGGAAATTCTACTGGGCTATAGCCTTTCCTTTTCTTCTAAAAAAAAACCGATTTCGTTATATTCGTTTATTCGTGTCGAGAATCAAGTTCTGCACTTGTATAAGTATGCGCAGAGACGTATGCTTCATGTCAGCGCGCTCCGTAGAAATGAGAGCAACCAGGCTGAGCGGAAATTCTACTGGGCTATAGCCTTACCTTTTTTTCTAAAAAAACCGATTTCGTTATATTCGTTTATTCGTGTCGAGAATCGAGTTCTGCACTTGTATAAGTATGCGCAGAGACGTATGCTTCATGTCAGCGCGCTCCGTAGAAATGAGAGCAACCAGGCTGAGCGGAAATTCGACTGGGCCATAGCCTTACCTTTTTTTCTAAAAAAACCTATTTCGTTATATTCGTTTATTCGTGTCGAGAATCAAGTTCTGCACTTGTATAAGTATGCGCAGAGACGTATGCTTCATGTCAGCGCGCTCCGTAGAAATGAGAGCAACCAGGCTGAGCGGAAATTCTACTGGGCTATAGCCTTACCTTTTTTTCTAAAAAAACCTATTTCGTTATATTCGTTTATTCGTGTCGAGAATCAAGTTCTGCACTTGTATAAGTATGCGCAGAGACGTATGCTTCATGTCAGCGCGCTCCGTAGAAATGAGAGCAACCAGGCTGAGCGGAAATTCTACTGGGCTATAGGCTTACCTTTTTTTCTAAAAAAACCGATTTCGTTATATTCGTTTATTCATGTCGCAAATCAAGTTCTGCACTTCTATAGGTATGCGCAGTGACGTATGCTTCATGTCAGCGCGCTCCGTAGAAATGAGAGCAACCAGGCTGACCGGAAATTCTACTGGGCTATAGCCTTACCTTTTTTTCTAAAAAAAACCTATTTCGTTATATTCGTTTATTCGTGTCGAGAATCAAGTTCTGCACTTGTATAAGTATGCGCAGAGACGCATGCTTCATGTCAGCGCGCTCCGTAGAAATGAGAGCAACCAGGCTGAGCGGAAATTCTACTGGGCTATAGCCTTACCTTTTTTTCTAAAAAAACCGATTTCATTATATTCGTTTATTCGTGTCGAGAATCAAGTTCTGCACTTGTATAAGTATGCGCAGAGACGTATGGTTCCTGTCAGCGCGCTCCGTAGAAATGAGAGCAACCAGGCTGAGCGGAAATTTTACTGGGCTATAGCCTTACCTCTTTTCTAAAAAAACCGATTTCATTATATTCGTTTATTCGTGTCGAGGATCAAGTTCTGCACTTGTATAAGTATGCGCAGAGACGTATGCTTCATGTCAGCGCGCTCCGTAGAAATGAGAGCAACCAGGCTGAGCGGAAATTCTACTGGGCTATAGCCTTACCTTTTTTTCTAAAAAAAACCGATTTCGTTATATTCGTTTATTCGTGTCGAGAATCAAGTTCTGCGCTTGTATAAGTATGCGCAGTGACGTATGCATCTTGTCAGCGCGTTCCGTAGAAATGAGAGCAACCAGGCTGAGCGGAAATTCTACTGGGCTATAGCCTTACCTTTTTTTCTAAAAAAGAACCTATTTCGTTATATTCGTTTATTCGTGTCGGGAATCAAGTTCTGCACTTGTGTAAGTATGCGCAGAGACGTATGCTTCATGTCAGCGCGCTCCGTTGAAATGAGAGCAACCAGGCTGAGTGGAAATTCTACTGGGCTATAGTCTTACATTTTTCCTAAAAAACCGATTTCGTTATATTCGTTTATTCATGTCGGGAATCAAGTTCTGCACTTGTGTAAGCATGAGCAATGACGTATGCATCTTGTCAGCGTGTTCCGTAGAAATGAGAGCAACGAGGCTGAGTGGAAATTCTACTGGGCTATAGCCTTACCCTTTTTTCTAAAAAAACCGATTTCGTTATATTCGTTTATTCATGTCGAGAATCAAGTTCTGCACTTGTATATAAGCATGCGCAGAGACGTATGCTTCATGTCAGCGCGCTCCGTAGAAATGAGAGCAACCAGGCTGAGCGGAAATTCTACTGGGCTATAGTCTTACCTTTTTCCTAAAAAACCGATTTCGTTATATTCGTTTATTCATGTCGGGAATCAAGTTCTGCACTTGTGTAAGCATGAGCAATGACGTATGCATCTTGTCAGCGTGTTCCGTAGAAATGAGAGCAACGAGGCTGAGTGGAAATTCTACTGGGCTATAGCCTTACCCTTTTTTCTAAAAAAACCCATTTCGTTATATTCGTTTATTCATGTCGAGAATCAAGTTCTGCACTTGTATATAAGCATGCGCAGAGACGTATGCTTCATGTCAGCGCGCTCCGTAGAAATGAGAGCAACCAGGCTGAGCGGAAATTCTACTGGGCTATAGTCTTACCTTTTTCCTAAAAAACCGATTTCGTTATATTCGTTTATTCATGTCGGGAATCAAGTTCTGCACTTGTGTAAGCATGAGCAATGACGTATGCATCTTGTCAGCGCGTTCCGTAGAAATGAGAGCAACGAGGCTGAGTGGAAATTCTACTGGGCTATAGCCTTACCCTTTCTTCTAAAAAAACCGATTTCGTTATATTCGTTTATTCATGTCGAGAATCAAGTTCTGCACTTGTATATAAGCATGCGCAGAGACGTATGCTTCATGTCAGCGCGCTCCGTAGAAATGAGAGCAACCAGGCTGAGCGGAAATTCTACTGGGCTATAGTCTTACCTTTTTCCTAAAAAACCGATTTCGTTATGTTCGTGTATTCATGTCGAGAATCAAGTTCTGAACTTGTATAAGTATGCGCAGAGACGTATGCTTCATGTCAGCGCGCTCCGTAGAAATGAGAGCAACGAGGCTGAGCGGAAATTCTACTGGGCTATAGCCTTACCTTTTTTCCTGAAACACCGATTTCGTTGTATTCGTTTATTCGTGTCGAGAATCAAGTTCTGCACTTGTATAAGCATGCGCAGTGACGTATGCTTCATGTCAGTGTTTTCCATAGAAATGAGCGCACCAGGCTGCGCGGAAATTCGAATGTGCTATATGCTTGTTTTTCTGAAAAAGCCGATTTTGGTACATACATTTATTCATCCCGATCATGGGGTTCAGCACCTATATTAGCGTGCGAAGTGATATATGCATTGAAGCAGCGCTTTACAGAGAAATGGGTACAGTCGACAGCATGAATATTCTACTGGGCTATATGCTTACTTTTTTTCTGGAAAAGCCGATTTTAGTATATTCATTTATCATCCCGCGAATTGAGTTCAGCACTTTTATTGGCATTGGAAGTAACCTTTGCGTCGAAGCAGCGCCGTACAGAGAAATGGGCACACCGCGCTCCACGGATGTTCTAATGGGCTATATGTTTACCTTTTTTTTTCGAGAAGCCGGTTTTGGTATATCCGTTTATCATCCCGCGAATGGGGTTCAGCCCCTTTGTTAGCATGCTAAGTGACGTAGGCGTCGAAGCAGCGCTTTGCAGAGAAATGGCCACACCCCTTTGCGCGGATGTTCTAATGGGCTATATGCCTACCCCTTTTTTTTTTTTTTTTTGAGGGGGAAAGCCGATTCTGGTACATCCGTTTATTCATATCGCGAATCGAGTTCAGCATTTATATTACCAGGCGAAGTGAAGTATGCTTCAAAGCAGAGCGTTCGATAGGAATGGGCGCGCCAGTTGCGTGGAAATTCTACTGCATGCGAAGTGACATAGGCGTCAGCTTTCCTGTTGTACTCGAAAAGCTTGTTTTAGTATATAAGTTTATTCATCCCTTGAATCGGGTTCAGTGCGTATATTAGCACGCGCATTGACGTATGCTTGAAAGCAGCACATTCGAAAGAAGTCAGCTTAGCCGGCTGCCTGGATATTCCACTGGGACATAGGCTTAATTTTTTTTTTCTGGAAAAGCCTGTGTTGGTATACCCGTTTATTCATCTCATGAATTGAGTGCAGCACGTATACCGGCAAGGCGAAGAGAAGTAATTAATATAGTCAAAATGAGTTCTGCGGGTTTCCGCAGAACCATTACTTTAATTTTTGCATTTGCTTAGAGTTATTGATAAGGCCGCCTTCGTACCGCAGTTTGCGAGCCGCCTTGTTAGCTTAGAGGATAGAGCGTCTGCCCTAGCAAGGCGGTGATCCTAGGTTCGAGTCCCGCATCAGGACGGATTTGTCTTCAACTGTGAGGCATTTCTTTTGGGGAAACAGAACGGGTTTCCTTTGTAGGAAATGCTACGATCGGGTGGATGTCTCATTTTCACTGTATTCATTACTTCGCTCCAAATTGCGGCTTTCCTTAGAACTATTACGTCCAATCTATAAAGTATGCCAGAGAGCACACCTCTTTTCTGCGCAATAAAGGGATAAAACGACGACATAAAGCCAATGTGTTTAGTATGTTGTCCTACAGCCTGTAATTGGTAAGGTTGTTGATGGTAGTCTAAACTTGATTGGCCTATCGACCATTTTAGGTCAACTTTCCAGTCGTATAGGCAATTTCAAGCGCTTTATTAGGTGATGGGTGACATGGCCTCCGAGTTTGGAGAAGCCTGCGCCATCGGAGGCCATTAAAGTGATGACAATCTTCATCATGTCGCTCACTGGTGGCGCGTCAGTCTGGCATGCGCATGCTGCAGCGAAGATCTGGAGAACTCAGCACATTTCAAAGGAATGCAAAAAGATTCACTCAGAGAGAAATGTAGGTAGCGTACCCCTCCCAGAAGTGCTTAGGTAATGGGCGGAAGCTTCATCCGTTCAGCAGTCAAGATAAGCAAGAGACGGTTAAAGTATTGTTGAAAAAAAAAAGCAGGTTAGAGATTGATACGACCGGACCTCTTACAGTCATGGCTTGCGGTACAAGGTAGATTTTGAGGGAAAATAGATTAAGGAGATGTACACTAAAATGCTAGATAAAAGAAACATGTATAGCACACCTGATTAAATCATGCAGGCTAGGTGACCATTTTTCACCTCTCCATTTCAAAGGGGATGCCATTGAAACATCATCATCATCATAACCACAGAGCGGTAACGGAGGGTTCTCAGGAATTCCAAGCGACGTCTCTGAGCGCGCATGATTAAAGTACTCTGCAAAACCGCTTGTTAGAGGTGCTTTAAGGGTGTTTTCAACCGCGCATTTCTCTTGCGCGGAAAACTAATTCCTGCGATCGGGGCCTAAGCGATATGGTCAACACCTCGTCGAAAGCGAGGGCCGGACCACTGGGAGGCACCTCGATGATGAAGTGCTGCAGGATGGTGGTAAGAAAGAGGAACGTCTCCATGTTGGCGATCATCTCCCCGGGACAAGAACGCTTGCCTGTAAGGAAGCGACGTTTTCGATAAGAATGTTTTGTTTCTCAGGCTTCAAGAGCTCGAGATATGCTGTTGCATTCCATATTTTGCGTCGAGCAATACGATGAACCTGAATACATGGTAATGGAGCTTTAGCATACCAGAGACGCACTAGCTGATACTGCGCAGCAGCATGCCAGAATAGGTATCCGACAACGGCAGCACTCGTAGTGACACCTGATAACATTGCGATCAACATACCGCGGTGAGAACACTCATGTGCTCCGCACAACTCTTTGCTTCAAGAGCAACGATTCAAATTTAGTGTTGATTATGGCGCTGCAAATGCGTTTAAGCCAGCTGCTAATCGTTGCGCCGTTACTAACTGTAACGAAAGTTCTGCTTCGTTTTAGCATTGGTTGACCGCAGTGTTACCAGATGTCACCACCTAGCGCTGCTGTTCTCCACCCCCGTGGAAGAGGGAACGCGTTGAGGCCCCCTACTGTTGCTAGGTGACCGCGCTGCTACTAAGTGATGTCACTACTAGCGCCTATACTATACTGGCTAGCCGCGTATTTCTCGGCGCCTCGTTTCAAAGGGTATGCCAATAGACATCATCATCACCTATTATCGTCACTCACATTTACTTTTACTGCGGCGTATATGCCCACGCTACATGCAGTACGTATCAGCTATGCCATACCTGGACATGGTGGTGCTTACCTTGACGTATGCGTATTAACAGTTGCGCATTAGCGCGATACCGTGCTGGGTAAACCCAGCCCTTATCTCACTCCTTCGTGTGCGCGCTTAGGCCACTCGACTAATGGGGAAAGGGAAAGGCGGAGGAGAGGACGAATACAAGTTCCTCTTCGAAGTACAATGGTTCGATCCTGAGGCTTCTCGTGTTCACCGATATCTATCCTCGCTCCCCGTCCTTTACTCCTATTCCACCACACGCATCTACCTGCGTCTCCTTTGCCTTGCATTGATCTGTAGCGTCATAGTACTGTCTTTTTAGACGCTGCGGCAATAACCTAAAGTATTAAAGAAGACGACGCTCTCACCACATGAGAAGGCGATCAGCCTATCAGGTTTGCTGGCTCGGGACCCTCCTTCGACCAAGAAGCGCTCGGGTCGGAAAACTTCTGGGTCTTCCCAGAAGGACGTGTCGTAGAAGATGGACCTCAGCGAAGGGACCACGACGCTGCCTCGTGGAATGACGTAGCCGCTTATTTTCGTGTCCTCCCTGGCACTGCGGTGATAGCGCGGAGAGATCGCATCAGGCAACAGCAAAAACGTGTTTTAGCGTTGCTGAGACCTAAAGCAGGATGCGTCAAGCCATATCACAGATAGCGCTATGATTTAGAGGATGAGAACGCGACAGAATGAGCTCCCTAGCCCTTCCCATGCACCTACTGGAAGGTATTGCGCATATGCAAAGCGCATATCCAAAGAAATTCACACCACACACGGCTACAAATACAATTTGTAAGCGCAGGCTACCAACTGATCCCGTTAAAGTGAAAAAAATGTCCATATATACTTTTGATCCAACCTAGAGAGCGTACGTACTGACACCTCTCTGGAAGGTAACTGGGCTGTAAGTTGTCTTGGCAGCAGCAACGTTATGCCCGCTCGTTATCCTACGTGCGGGTATCTCGACCACGTTCCTCACGGAGAGAACAACAATGTAAACGAGTGTGAACGCATGCGGTGGCTTTCCCAAATTGTACCAAGAGCAGGAGGAGGCGGCGAAGGAGGTCTTCGCGAAGAGAAAGACGAAGCCGGCTGGAAGCAGCGTCTTCATCCTCGATGTGGCAGCAGTGCGTTGAAACCCCAGAGAACCTCCGGTCAGCCATTTTCGAGAGTCCAGTTAGCCAAGAAAAATGTATTTTGCCTCATTGTATACTGTAGGCACATATTCTTGACGTTTTCAGGTATAAAGAAAGTGCACCACGCGTCCAACTCACGTGTGGGCTTTTTTTGTTGTTGTTGCACTTAACAATACAATTCATTGTCAAGCACTCCAGCTCCCCAATAAAGCTGATGCCAGCTGGAAGGTCCTACAAGTCTATAGGCTATTCTAACTTGCGTTGCTCCTGAGGGCTTAACCGGAAGTCTTCTGGTAACTCTGTAAGCATGAACAGGCTCTATAGCCCCGCTAAGGACAGCGCAAAGCGGGGTTTTGCTTGTTTCGCGAGCTCACCATCGCATGAGGCCGAAAGGGTTGATCGGCTCGCAGCGCGTCATCTCCCAGATGACGGCCTGCGTGTACGGCATCCTGCCGCGGTCTTCCCACAGGACGCGAGAACCTTGACCGCTTTGACCGACCACGACGTCGATCTCGGCCCGGACGCGGTTCTGCACCTCCGGCTTGGCGGCGCACGTCAGTACGAGCCACTCTATCGCGGAGCGCACGGTCTCGCTCCCGGCACCGAAGAAGGAGGAAGCGTTGCTAGTGAGCACGTCGCCTGCAACAAAGCGCATGGCCGACGACAAAGGGCGCGTTTACGAGAGGCAGTAAAGAGAAACGGCGTGTATGTTAGACCAGATAAAGTGTTCTTTCAAAATGCTGTTTTCGTTCATTGCGAGTTGATATAGGTTGATTACTGGAAGAAACAGAAGGAGAGATCAAAGTTCCTTTCGAAGTTTCGCGCCGAAACCGGAGCACAGCGTACGTCTGTGTTACGTCACCAATTTCTTTTTCTTCTCGTATTCGGTCCACCTCCTGGTTCAATAAAGGTTACTGAAACATGCTAAGTTTTGTCTATGGCATTTCGTTTTTTCAATTACAATGTATTCCCCTTTTACAGACAAAAAATTTACTACGTCCTAGCAGATGCCGTCAAAATTCATGACGTCACGGAAAACTGGTGCGTGATCTTCAAGGAGGCGTCTCTACCTGTCCTTCGCTCTTGCGTCTTTTCTGGCTTACAGTTTTCCTATTGCGGTAAAAGTGGCTTTCTTTTTATGGTAAAAGGCCAGCTGACTACTCCAGGCAGAATTAGTTTCCTCTCTATCATCCCTTAAGAGAGACACTTACTGTGAATAGTAAAGTGAGCTGTTAATAGCAAAATACGCCTTTGCAATAGCAATACGGCCACTGTTATCGTGAGAGGGGGCTAAGCCAGAAAAAGACTCAAGAAATATCAGCACAGGTGGTGACGCTACCTTTACCTTCAGGTTCCTGCACCAGCTGACTGTGAGCGCACGGATTTTGGCGACGTCTATACGGGCCTGGCCAATCGTCCCTTGGTCAGGAAAAGGACTACTGTCAATCTCGAGGAACCAGTTAGGCTCAGTTTGGTATTTTCCAAAACTTAATGTAGACAATGGGTGCAGAAGTATTCGCAATATTTCTCCGAGCGCCGACTGTATCTAGAAAGTCTCACAAAAGTGAAATTTGTCATCCACCAGAATAAAATCCGAAGCCATAAAGCAAACCGAAACGCCTTTTAGGGAAACGAAGAGCTTCGCAACTAGCGTCGAGTTCCATCCGCCTCCCAGGATTGAACTCGACATCACCGCCTTCACTCGAAGCACTGAAACATGACTAAGTCGAATGAATTCTGAAGGAATTCTCAAAGGGGATGCAGATGCACGGAAAAAGAAGGAAACGTTTTATCAGTTTCCTTAGCAGCTTCGTGTAACAATCTGATGGACGCTGACCTTGGCGTGTTGAATCTAATACACGTTGCTGAAACACAGAGACGCCCCGAAGGAGGCTGAAGGTTGGACGGCTCCACGTTCGTAGAAAAGTGCGCTGCAGATAACGCAGGGGCCAAAGACACAGGAAGACGATGCCGCTGGACAGGGAAGATTAGATGGGGCTATAGTTCATACTCATCGAATTACAGTTACTCTACATACTCACGCGTGAAAGTCTTCTTTTCTTGCTCTGGTCGTCTCATCTCACTGAGAAAACCATCAACGTAGTCACGAACCACGCCGCCCTGATGCGTTTTCTCATGAAGGTCTATTAGGGTCCTGTGGAGAGGGAAAACAAGGAACGCAAGGAGGGTGTCTCAATAGCAATTCATTGCATCACAATGTGTGAAATTCAATCTTGTCAACTTAAGGAATTTTAAAGCAGACAAGAAGAAAGACTCTTCACCTAAGACTGAAATTGAAAGAACTTGCAAGTTCGTATCTCCCATGCGTACGGTGACGATAGCTGGTGTACATGTATATTCTCTATAGTCCATCAAGCAGGGCTTGATTCAGGCACATGCTGACCGCCTTGCGCTAACAAGAGGCAGAGCTGTGCTCCATGGTGAAGCCTCTGAGCTAACTTAGCAAATTTTCCGCAGCGCGTATTGCGGTGCCATCTAGCAGGCAGTCTGCGAATTATTGCAGTTGCCTCCGAAATATTGGTGACGACCTTTGCGTTTTCTCCCATAGTTTATCTTTCTTTTTTGGTCAGTAGACATACAGAGGGTTTCAGTCAAAATGGCATGAACCAGTGAAAACACTTAAGTACAATTTTGCGCGATTACACATATTGAAGGCACCTGTGACACATAAGCAGCTTCAGCCAAAGCGCTTCACTAACCAATGCAAACACTAAGCGTAACTGGCTATCACAAGTAACTTTTCGCACCATTACCCATCTCGGAGGATCACATGACGTACAAAGGTCTCCAGACACGGACTCTCACAAACCAGTACAAAGACGTTCAACTTGCCATCGCAAGTATAGAATGTCTGGTTGACTCCCGTAACACCGAACTCGAGCTACTCGGCCAGCCCACTCACTCCGAGAGGCGATCCCTTCGTATCATGGCGCTCCTGAGCCTCCCGCATGCTCCGATGCGAAGGACGGACAGCACTCTGCGCAGCCACGGGAAGAAGTTCATGGACGAAATCTGTGCCGCCAACGCCGGGATCCCATCGGCGAGCTCGTCCAGCTCGACACGCTCGGGGCTGCCGTATTCGAACCTCCGACCGTAGACCAGCGCCGTGATGACGTTGGACGTGCTGGACACCAACAACGAGGAGATGGCCACGGGCTCGCCCTTGCGAGACGCCAGCTCACGAACCACGTTCGACAGTTCGTCCTGCATGCATGCGGCAGTGGTCACATCCGCAACGGTTCAGTAGAACATAAGACCCGGGTGAAACACGCTGTTCTCTGCTCGCTTGGCTTGCTTTCCTGATATGGTTGTGACAGCAGCGCATGCTTTCTTTTTTCGCGTATGGCGAGGCGCGGCGATCGCGATTGTGCCCGCGTTAGCGCAAGTTCCGCGTCAGTTATGATAAGAACTTCTGCGCCCGCAATGGGAATGTAGCTACTTCGGACGGCTAGGCAAAGTTCACGTGCCAGCTATCGCAGTCACCGATGGCTCCCTGCCCTTAAAGGGCCCCTCAAACAGGTCTGGCCATATTGAGCTGACAAGCGCAGAGCACACATTGCGCGATAACGATCGTGTCTGATCTGAAATTTCACACCGAACGCCGTTTTTCCTCCTATTCGCGGACGCCGTGCTCCAAGCCAGATGGTGACGTAGTCATGCCCCTGCGTCTACGCAGTCGTGTCCGCAGTGTGACATCGCTCGTGGTGACGCGTGACTTCTAGAATTATTCAAGACAACGTCTGTTATCTGTGCGATCTGTTGCTTGAATTGACGAACTGAAGTTTAGAAAAATAATAAAACACAAACAGAACGTCTGCGCGCTTTTTTTTTTTACTTCGCACCGAAGGAAGAAAGATGTACTACCGCTTCGCCTGCTTGTTCCCACGGTCCTGCGGTCACGTGGGCAGGGACCGAAACTATGCCATTTTCTACGGTGTTCCAGAGCGTAATCATGCTCTGCGATCCGCTTGTTCTGCCTCAGTATTCGTGCAGTACAGAATTATACCGCTAGTCATGTTTCCTTGTGCACAGCGCGCAAAATCGTGCGCTGCGCGAACGATGCAGTAGTTCGCGCGCGACGCCGTCAGCGGAAGTGCGCAGCGCCGAAAAAAAGAAAGCGATGAGCAAAAAAAAAAAAGAAAGATGAAGTCGTGGACCGTGATATATTCAACACGTGATCCTCGAGTTCCGGTATGGGAGAACGCAGGGAATGAATTTCGCTTGCGTAGGCTAGACGGTGCGAGTGGAGAGAGCGTCTTGCTTGGCAGTGGAGCCCGCCTGCTGAAATCATGGGTTCGCGGCACTGAAATTGCTATTATTGGGCCGATTTGAAAACTTTTTGCGGGCGGAACGCTCCCTGGAGGACACGTAACAACTTCCAGTTCTCTGTCGACGTTCTCTCTCTCTCTCTCTCTCTCTCTCTCTCTCTCTCTCTCTCTCTCTCTCTCTCTCTCATTTTTCTTTTTGGTCAGGTACTTTACGAAATCAGGCTGCGACACGGTTGCATTGTGGTTATGCCACTGATTAATGCTCCATGGAGTGGCACTGGGCTATGAGCACACATCGACACTCACGACACTGATTTCCGCGAAACTATTCCGGACACCGTCAAATTCCACCATGCTGATATTTTGGCCCAATCAGAAAGGCAGTAGCAGCCCTGTGCGCAAATCGGTGCTCACAAGATGGTGAATTCAACAACATGGCGGAATTTCCCTATGTCCACAATAACGCCTGAGAACAGCACCTCCCGGTGAAATCAGGAGCTACGTCCTGCAGTTAGATGCCCTGGCAGTGACGCGCCTATTATTAGATCGAAAGCCGAGGTCACTGAACGGTTTGCCCGAACTAAGTAAACCGAAGAAGCGCTTTTAAAGGGATATTAGAAAAGAAACACATAATGATCCGGTGTCCTTTCAAAACACTCTTTTCGTTATTTAGTGGTAACACATTGATTATCGGACAAAAAATTTAAGCGAAAGTTCCAGTTTATTTATTTTCGCGGCGAATCCTACGCGTCGGTATAGGTCGGTGTGACGTCACGCATTTTAAAGAACTTTTCTCCGCATTTCGACCCTTGTGCCCAACGCTCTTAAATAGCAACGTTGGTGGTGGCTTCGTAAAGGCTCCTGAAACTTGGGAAGTTCGATCTACATCTTATTTTAAACAAATAGAATGCAGTTAATTTCTACCGACAAAATATTAATTAAGCTCGAGCAGATCCAATGAAAATCTACGGAGTCGCGGCGATTTACAAGCGCCGCCAACCATCTTTCGTTCTGTTTTCTTTTTTTTTTTCTTCCTCTCTGGCCTACCAAGCCTCTTATGACGTTAAGAGTGACTTTTTTGGTGTGTTATACCGGTGTCACACGTTCACTTTTGATTGCCATCGTGCTCGATCCGAATCGAATTTCTTGATCGTGATCGACAATGATCGCTGCTACACGGTCTAAAGATTCGGATCCAGTTGGGTGAGCTCAAGCGCAGCAGCTTTCTTTGGTGGGTTCTAAATAGTTATCAAATTTGTATAAACTTGTAACATAAAACTCCTTTGTTATTTTTTTGCAAGAAAATATGATTTCGTTCGTCATAGTGCGTGAGGCAATTATCGCTATTATCATCTGCTGGTCGTCTGATGGTCGTCAGCCTATGCGATCACGATGAAGAGGCGGTGAAGAGGCGGTCCATGGTATTGGCAATTTTTTTTCTTAGTGACAACAACATGTCGCCAAGAGAAAGTTGGCGGAGGGACAGCCGTAGCCGTAGCTCACGTATATATGCCTCTCGAGAACCTGCGTGGTGCTGATCAGTGTCTTGAACGTCCTCATTGTGAACCGGCGCTGTTCCTTCCAACGCGGCCCGTTGGCCAGAATCATGCCTGCATGAGGAACGTGCGGTTAAGTGCTTCGCCGTTACGCGATCGCAGCATAATATAGAATACGTGCACCAAAAAGAAAAAAAAGAAAAGAAAACTCAGTGCCCTTTTACTCTGTGAAGAAGGATGACCAGGGAAGCTGTGCATGTCGGCCCCTTAATGGCGAACTGAGCTTCTGCCGTGGGTCGGCCCGGCATTGCATTATATCCTGGATTGGCCCACGTATGGGAAGTGCTTAACTAACGCCCGCTTCACCTCCGCGGCGGATCGGGTCGGCATTGCACTATCTGTGAGATCGGCCCACGTATGTGGAGTTTTTTTGCTTACGACAACACGAAAATTTCCTTGGCCGGTAGAGGTACACAAGTGTACCGCTTCCGTACTTGGGAAAGGAGATTGCGTCGTTCTTTTCCAGCGAAGCTGCAGCTTCGCTGTGAATGAACGACGCAATCTCTTGTCTCACGGTATGATTTCATCTCATTCGGTATGCGCTCACGGTATGTGCTTTCAGCATCGTTCCGTCATCCTTCCTTAGTTTTCTCTTTCTTTCCTTTCCCTTTCCGCCCAGTACAGGGCAGAGGAAAGCATCACCGTTCGACGTCCCTGCTCTTAAGTCTTCACTAAATTCTGATTACATCTCTCCATCTTTCGTATCCTGCGCTAATAACTCAGCCTTGGCCAAAATGGGCCGGAAAGAGCTACGGGAAACTACCTTAGTCATGGCTAAGCAGTCTTACCATGATCGATTTTTCATTTATTTGATAGGAAACTGTTGTCTATTAGCGGGGATAGGCGTCGCAAATGAAATAGCAACGCCTGACAGCACCCTGCAAACAGGCAGGAACTACAGCTGCACGAAAACTGTGACAGCACAATACAAACGTTAATCGGGTACATTTAAAGAAAATACACACAAATACGCAACGAACAATGGATAACAATACAAGCACGCATACACATGTGAAAAACGCACACGCAATATGAACATAAACTAGCATTCTACATATATGTATTACTACATTTAAAAACTAAAAACACCAGATTTGATTCAAACAAAAAACGCTCTTTATGCAGTAGATTTAATATGTCAGAAATTAGGCGAGATGTAATTGGACTTACTTGCCGCTATATTATTTTCTATGTCTATGGTTAATTTCCTTCATATACTTATCGCTGTTCAAGTAACTTCTGATCTGGTGAACTTGTGAGCCACAGTCTGTCCTAGTTGTGTTACTCCTGTGAGTAAGATGTCTGTACGAGCACGGTAATCGCTGAAGGTGCTGCGATGTTAGAAAAAAGGTAGGATCATTAATAAGGGCGAAGCTTCTCGTTATGAACTTCGCGTTCAAACCGCAGCGCTGTCATGGTACATACCAAGACGTCACCGGTTTAAAAGTACATTCGTAAGTTTGGGTTGTTTCTGATCAGGAAAAGGTTCCCAAGCTCCCTAGGTTGAACATTTGGTTCCTTTAATTTGCCGTAACTAGTCAGGAGCATACACGCGGTGAAAACTCGTGACGTCACACGCAGCTAGTGAGAGAACTTCAGTGTGGTGTTGTCACCGTTGGTACTCCAGAGGTGTTATTCATTAATCCAGCTTAACTTCACATTCCTTCTTCAGTGTATAAAGAGTTACCTGCGAAGCTGCTCGTACTAACAATAGAAACATCGCCTAAGCAACCATAATGTTTGCGAGCGACTTGTAAGGTACGTTATTTTTTTAAACCGATCTGAGTGATCATGTTTCACTGCACGGTATGTACTACGGAATGCAACGAGACAGGGAAACATTAAAGCAGAGCCCCGGGCACACGCAATTGCTTGAGAGTGCTGTGCCAAGCCGCTACAAATCTGGGCCCGCTGTTCAGAACGGCCCGCTGAGGTGCAAGTTTTGCCAGCCAGTTGCGACAGCGGCGTCAACTTTTCTTGGACAATGTGCCACGTCCGCCACTCTACGTTGCGGGATTGCCGAGATGAGTTCGACAAACCAAGCTTTGTAACGGAACCCGCCTCCGCCGACCTGGTCTGCTGTGATCAAGGGAGTCCCCGAGGGAACATAGTTCGAAGCGCCTTCCCACGCACCGTTTTTGACGTCATCCCCGAGTTCTGCGAAGACCGTCTGACCTCGGTTGAGGACCGTGAACCGGTGCGGAAGTGTGTGTAATCCCTCGCGCAAAGAGGCGGCTCGTCTACGGTGCCTGGTCGGTCGTTCACACACACTCACTACGTGGTCTTGGGAGGCGAGACTCTCCGAACTGGACCTGGGAAGCCAACTGGCGACCCTCGACCAGGCCCGGCGAGCCGCGATCGCCAGTGGAGCCCTGTCAGAGGGAACCACCCAGGAATAAACCGCCCAACGGTTTCTGCAATAATAAAGTTTCTCCTCCTCCTCCCTCACCTTGGGATCGAGGGGGGACCGAGTGTTTATAAACCGCTGTTGTGCGGCTGGTCAGCGTACTTTCTCTCGCCATCATGATAGACTTATGTAGATACTGTAAATAAACCCATATCCCTCGTTCTCGATGAGATGCAGTCCTTCGCTTCAACAACGTCCTCAGCGTTTATAAGTTGGACGACGGCATGGGCCAGCTACCATCTAATTCATGCCCGACTCCAATCTTGACAACTGGTTACGAACGGTGGGATTGACCTCACAATCCTCACACCGCATTCACAAAAAGTTTTTACGCTATAGTAAAGTTCGAAGAACAAAAACCGTCCAACGGTGACAGCGAACATAATATTAGCGCAGGCTGAGACCAATCAGAAAGAGGTTCTTACGAACAAAAAACAAACCTTTGTGAATTCTTCCCCTGGTCACTGGTTTGATCCCACGCCCTCGGGCTTATATAAGTAATGATGGGGGCGCAATGCCAAAGCAACTATGCCACCAAGGGGAAGGTTTCCTCACTCCAGGGAAGAGCAAGTGTAGTTTTCCCTGAAAGGTCCACGGATAGTGTGCTAGGAGATGTCGCGCACTATCTGCCCACATTTCTGCGAGAGACAGGAACTGACGGACTCACGGTGACACGCTTTCACGACAGGGATCGGGACGCTGAGGCGGAGCAGTTGCCAGGCTAACCTTGCCTCTGGCAACGCCCCCAACACCACTGCCACGATCAATGTTCATTGGGCGTTCATCGGATGTTGACGGGTGATTGACGGATGATGCCGCGATATGGTGTGGATATACTGCTTGTTGCTCATGAGGCGAGGGGGCTTGATTTGAAGAAACCGCTATCGATGTCAGTTAGATGCTGGTGGTGACAGTGACATTATACCACAGCCGACACTGGCGTGCAAAGTAATATCTTCTACAACCGAGGCAAACCTGCTTACTTTGAGATTTCTCGTGGACGTTGAGGGGGAATTCGTGGGCCCGGTAGAGTAGGGCGTCGTTCCAAAGGGCCTCCTTTATGGAGCCGAAGTCGCACAAAAAGACCACGTACCGGAAACCGAGCTGGAGTCTACAGAAAAAGCATTTGCCACTTTGTCACACGTTACAGCAAAGGAGTGAAAAAGTCAGATACTCAATACAACGGGCAATAGTATCGTTATAACGAAACTTGACATAACGGAATAATGGATATAACAAAGTGAATGAAATTCACCTTGATATCCCCGTAGAGGTATACGTAGCGCATAAGTGCAATAATGGATATAACGAAAGAATTTATGTCTCCTCATTCAACGTCGTTATCACAAGGTTTTACTTACGGCGTGTTTTGTTACTGTTGTTGTTGCTGCTGCTTTTAGACTGTACAGGATTTTTGAAGATTGCGTGGGGCCGATAATTCTAGTTTTTGAGCTGTATTACTTAAACTGGCGGACATAACTCGTATGGAAAATAAAAACGCACAATCGACTAGACTAAACAAAAATGCCTAATTATCTTTCCTATTTAGTTACTGTACAGGACACATAGCAATTAACGAATTGTAAGTGGAGTTTTCAAGGCAGCGTATACCGTCCGTCACCCTCCGTACCCTCCCGAATGTGCTTTCGAGAACCCGACGCGTGTTTGGATCGCACCGCTGGTACGATCTGTTGGGAACTCGGCGCTGACGCCCGTGGTTGTACCTGGGTCGCAAGCCCCAAGGGTAGCGTTGGCCTGGCGGCCTGGGGTACAACTGGAAGCATCCGAAGGTCCCGGCAAAGCAAGAGTCGACTGGTAACAACAAAACAACTTGTTTATTTTAACATCGCAAAGAGTTGGCGGTCAGGTTTGACCGAAGTAGAGAGACGGGAGAGCACTTCACTCAACAGAAGAAATCGGAGCCCTCCTTTTGGCGTCCGGGGCAGCTGTTTTTATACTCTCGCAGTTGAGGGCAAGAAGGAACCCCTCAAAAGACGAGCACGTGAATGTACAATGGGCTAATGGTGACGCACACTGTCGTAGCGCTGCCGTAGCACCATGTCGAGCACGATCTCGTAGCACCCTGTTGTAGCGATGCCGTAGCACCATGTCGAGCACGATCTCGTAGCACCCTGTTGTAGCGATGCCGTAGCACCATGTCGAGCACGATCTCGTAGCACCCTGTTGTAGCGCTGCCGGTCGGGCACAATGACTGTAATGAGAGGATGATCCCTGCTTTCGCAGCGCCTGGTTCTGGCACAATGACTGGAATGCGAGGGTGATCCTTTGCGGTCGCATCGCCGCAGTCGCGCCTGGAAACACCTGCCGATGAGCGTTGCGGCGACGACGATCGGGCCAAAATGTCTGCCGCCCCGCCGCAGTCGCGCCGGCAAAACCACGTGTCGCAGGCGAAACGCAACAGACCGCCCCGCCGGGGGAAGGAGATCCCGATGGACAGGGGACTGCATCCGCTGTCCGGAGGGATGTCGCTCGATGATGCTCATAACCGAAGTCGGGCGTCCCTCGACGTTTCTTGAGCGCAGCGCACAGAGAAGGCCTCGTTCTCTTGTTCAGGTTCGCACGGGACACTGCAAAGTGACTTCGGGAGAGTTCACATTTTTGTTCTCGTTCCCGGCAAGCGTTAGAACTACGCTGAAACTCAACCGCTCAGTCAGAAAGCACGGCACAACCCTCACTAAGCCCTGCCAGGCTCTTTCCCCTTTTTATACCACTGCCTAGTTCCTTACAGTAGTCTAGCATCACTCAGAACGCGTCCACAAATTGAAAAATTGCACTAGAAAGCATATCATCACTTTGAAACACTAAACAAAAGCAATATGTTAAAAAAAAAATCCTGCCTCAGGAAGAAAAACATCAGTAACAAACAATTTTGAGGCTGATTCCTACGTTAGGGGCTTCGACTTAAGCCATCGGCGTTACCGTTGAGACTCCCCTTTTTGTAACGCACCTCAAAGGAATATTGTTGTAAAGCGAGGCTCCAGCGCAGGAGGCGGCCATTTTTGGGAGAGATGGTCTGCAGCCATTGGAGAGGGCAGTGATCCGTCTCAATGATAAACCTCGAGCCGGCTAGATAGCATGACAATTTCTGAACGGCCCACACGAGACATGCACACTCTTTCTCGGTGGCGCTATACGCCTGCTCACGACTGGACAGCTTACGACTAGCATACAGGACGGGGTGTTCTACTTCTCCATTTTCCCGTTGGCACAGTACAACGCCCATGCCTCGCTCACTAGCATCGCACTGAACAATGAACCCTTTTGTATAGTCTGGCGATCGTAGCACAGGCTGGCTTGTTAGGGCACTCTTTAGGGCGCTAAAAGCTCTTTCCTTTGTCTCGTCCCAGACGACTGTTTGAGGCTCTGACTTTCTTAGAGCATCCGTCAGGGGAGCCGCGATATCAGAGTACCTGGGGATGTACCTCTGATAGTAGCCGGCGACACCTAAGAACGACCGAATATCGGTCTTCGTGCGCGGTTGCGGAAAGTCTCGCACAGCGGCCACTTTTATTTCAGAGGGGCGGCGACGACCCTGACCAATCACGTGACCGAGGTAGACAACCTCGGCCTGGGCTAACTGGCACTTAGGAGCCTTGACTGTCAAGCCCGCTTCGCGCAGGCGGGTTAGCACTGCCCGCAAGTGTGCCATATGCTCAGACCAGGATGCGGAGAATATCGCTACGTCGTCTAGATACGGTAAAGCGAATTCTTGCTGTCCCCGCAACACTTTATCCATGAGACTTGAAAAACAGTATGGCGCGTTCTTCAAACCAAAACTCAACACTTTAGGACGGAATGTTCCCATTGGTGAAATGAACGCCGCATACCTACTAGCCTCTTCTGTAAGTGGAACCTGCCAATAACCCCTGACAAGATCTATGGTGGAAATAAACTGAGCGCTACTAACTTTCTCAAGGCGCTCCTCGATGTTAGGGATCGGATAGATTTGATCCTTAGTGATGGAATTAAGCCTGCGGTAGTCGACGCAAGGACGAGGTTCCTTGCCCGGTACCTCAACTAAAATCAAAGGGGAGGTATAATCACTCTCACCTGCCTCAATAACACCGAGCTGTAGCATTTTCTTTACCTCAGCCTCCATAATATCGCTCTGGCGGGGTGACACCCGATACGCCTTGGATCGTACTGGCTCTGTGGAGGTAAGTTCTATATCATGAGTAAGTACAGAAGTCCTACCAGGCCTCTCAGAGAACAGACCTTGAAACTCTTGTAATAGCTGGTGTAGTTCGGTTTTCTGCTCGGGCGACAGCGGTGCTTTACTGATAAGGTCACTAATGACTTGACCGGTGTCTTCCCTGTTCGTCACTGAGCCTAGTCCCGGAAGCTCGACCGGAAGCTCTTCAGGAACGTTTACCATCATGCACACCACTGCTTCCCTTTGTCTATAAGGTTTGAGCAGATTACAGTGGTAAACTTGCTGTGCTTTCCGCTTTCCTGGCAGACTTACCACGTAGTTAACGTCCGACAGTTTCTGAACAATTCGTGCAGGGCCCTCCCACTGCACGTCTAGTTTGTTGTTTAGCGATGTGCGCAATATCATGACCTCATCGCCCACCTCAAAACGACGGGCCCTGGCTGTCCGATCATAATAAACCTTGGCCCTCTGCTGGGCCTTTGTCATTGCTTCACCTGACAACTCCTGTGCCCTTCTTAAGCGTTCGAGGAGCTGAAGTACGTACTCCACCACGACTGGGTCGTCGCCCCTACCTTCCCATGATTCTCGAAGCATGCGAAGCGGAGATCGAAGCGAGCGACCGTACACCAGTTCAGCTGGCGAAAACCCCGTAGCTGCATGCGGCGCGGTCCTTAAAGCAAACATCACCCCAGGCAGACACAGCTCCCAGTCAGTTTGATGTTCAAAACACAAGGCTCTCAACACGCGCTTCATGACGGAGTGGAGCTTCTCAACGGAATTCGACTGTGGGTGGTACACTGAGCTGTGTAACAGCTTTACCCCACACCTTTCGAGAAAAGTTGTCGTCAAAGCGCTAGTAAACACTGTGCCCTGATCTGATTGGATTTCCGCAGGGAAACCAACTCGCGCAAATATGGACAGTAGTGCATTAACTATCTTAACTGAGCTGAGTTCTTTAAGCGGCACTGCTTCAGGGAACTTTGTCGCTGGGCAGATCACAGTCAAAATGTGTCTGTACCCCGTGGCTGTTACCGGCAGAGGTCCCACAGTATCAATAACGAGCCGTCTAAAAGGCTCCGTAATGATAGGTACCAATTTCAACGGCGCCCTCGATTTGTCCCCTGGTTTGCCCACCCGCTGACAAGTGTCACATGTCCTCACGAAATGGTCTGCGTCCCGAAAACACCCTGGCCAATAGTACTCTTGCAAGAGACGGTCCTTAGTTTTCTTAACTCCTAGGTGTCCGGACCACGAACCCCCATGCGACAAGCGCAACAGATCCTGACGATAGCATTGAGGAACGATCAGCTGATCGAACTCCACTCCTCTGCGGTCTAGATACTTCCGGTACAGGACTCCACCTCTTTCCACAAAACGCGCAGTTTTCCTGGCGATACCTTCTTTGACATTGCAGCGTATGTTTTCTAGGCTACCATCCTTCTTTTGCTCGGCTATCAAAGCCGTCCGGCTGACTTTTAGCAACCTATCAAGTCCGTCTGACGTAGGCGCGATGAGCAAATCAGTAGATAGCTCTTCTAACTTTCCCGCGTCGGGCGTTTCCTCTCCAGTATCTGGCGCCTTTAACGTTACAGACTCAAGTTTATTCAGTTCGGGCGTGCTCTGAATATCATCTTGCTGCGCCTCTGACCCTTTTTCGTTGTTTGATAACGTCGGCCCCGCAACTACCGCCTTTGCAGCGAGCTCCCGAACCTTCGACCTGGTTAAGGCCTGAACACTAGCTTCACCAAACAAAAGCCCCTTCTCGCGCAGGAGGTGATCGGACCTGTTTGAAAATAGGTACGGGTACTGGGGTGGCAGCATAGATGACACTGCCGCCTCCGTCTCAAGCGCTCCGAAAGGTCCTTCAATAAGCACTTTTGCTACCGGCAGACACACGCTATGAGCTTCCACGGCTTGCTTGATCCACGCGCACTCGCCCGTGAACATATGGGGTTCTACATAAGACGGGTGAACTACATCCATCGTAGCTGCGGAATCGCGAAGCACCCGGCACTCTTTCCCGTTCACGAGGAGGTCTCGCATGTAAGGCTCGAGAAGCTTCATGTTCTCGTCAGTGCTGCCTATTGAAAAAAACACAACTTTTGGTGTTGTTTCCGGACACTGCGCCGAAAAGTGACCCGGCTTCTGGCACGTATAACAAACGCGCGCTTGCCTCATCTCGAACCGCTTTCTGCGTTCGGCTTCGGCTGCCGCCGTCTCCTTAGGTTCGGTCGCACTGCTTCCACTCGCATCCGCACTACGCGTGTTCCCCTTTGCTCTCATGGGTGTGAACTTCGGCCTTTCAAACTTCGAGCCAAATTCACCCTTTTGACCGTCCTTAGCTCCGCGAGCCCGACGCGTCACAAACTCCTCGGCTAGCTCAGCGGCTTTAGCCACCGTACAAACGTCTGGCCTATCCAAGACCCAGTATCGCACGTTCTCCGGTAACCGACTATAAAACTGTTCTAGCCCGAAACACTGCAGAACTTTATCGTGGTCACCAAACGCTTTCTCTTCTTTGAGCCACTCCTGCATGTTCGACATAAGCCTATACGCAAACTCTGTATATGACTCACTTTTGCCTTTCTCATTTTCCCGAAACTTCCGACGGAACGCCTCCGCAGACAGCCGGTACTTTTTTAGCAGACTCGATTTTACTTTGTCGAAATCCTCTGCCTCCTCTCTATCCAAGCGAGCGACTACGTCGGCCGCCTCGCCGGGTAACAAAGTGAGCAAGCGCTGTGGCCACGTTTCCCGAGAGAACCCCTGCTTCTCGCACGTTCGCTCAAAGTTAACCAGGAACAAACCAATGTCCTCTCCAAGCTTAAACGGCCGCATCAGGTCAGTCATTTTGAACAATACGCGTTCTCCTGCACCGTGTGCCTGACTTCCATTACGAGCGCGTTCCATCTCTACCTCAAGACGCTTCATTTCCAAAGCGTGTTGACGGTCACGCTCTTCTTTTTCTTTCTGCTCTTTAAGTTCGCGCTCCTGTTTCTCTTTTTGCTCTTTAAGTTCGCGCTCCTGTCTTTTTGCAGTCTCCCTCTCTTCAATGGTCTCAAGGCATTCCGACAGCTCGTCATCCTCAGCCTCTAACTCAAGAATAGCCTTTAGCAGTTCAGGTTTTCTTAGTTTGTCTGAGACATCCAGACCCAACTCTCTTGCAAGCTCCAACAATTTCGGTTTGCGCAACGACTTCAAATCCATGGCTGCTCTGAATGCTGCTTTCTCTACTGCTTACTCTTGTCTTGCCGCAAACTAACCCGGCAGCAACGACAACCACAATTACCAGCTCTGTTTCTAACACTAACAAAAGCCTGGCAAAGCTCAGAAGAAGAAAGTCCCGCACTCACCAAAACCTCGCAGGCAGGAATTCCGCGCAGTCGTTCCGCTGCAGGCAACCAGTCGTCACACAGGGCTCGTTGCACTGCTCCCGGATCGTCGTTGAGCTGCTCAGCATACAGTCAACTGCATCTCTTCGCTGCTGGCCTCCGTTGTCGCGATCTCACCGCTGGCAGACAGTTGTTTGAAGTCGGAGGCGATCTCACCGCTGCCAACCAGATGTTTGGATCGCACCGCTGGTACGATCTGTTGGGAACTCGGCGCTGACGCCCGTGGTTGTACCTGGGTCGCAAGCCCCAAGGGTAGCGTTGGCCTGGCGGCCTGGGGTACAACTGGAAGCATCCGAAGGTCCCGGCAAAGCAAGAGTCGACTGGTAACAACAAAACAACTTGTTTATTTTAACATCGCAAAGAGTTGGCGGTCAGGTTTGACCGAAGTAGAGAGACGGGAGAGCACTTCACTCAACAGAAGAAATCGGAGCCCTCCTTTTGGCGTCCGGGGCAGCTGTTTTTATACTCTCGCAGTTGAGGGCAAGAAGGAACCCCTCAAAAGACGAGCACGTGAATGTACAATGGGCTAATGGTGACGCACACTGTCGTAGCGCTGCCGTAGCACCATGTCGAGCACGATCTCGTAGCACCCTGTTGTAGCGATGCCGTAGCACCATGTCGAGCACGATCTCGTAGCACCCTGTTGTAGCGATGCCGTAGCACCATGTCGAGCACGATCTCGTAGCACCCTGTTGTAGCGCTGCCGGTCGGGCACAATGACTGTAATGAGAGGATGATCCCTGCTTTCGCAGCGCCTGGTTCTGGCACAATGACTGGAATGCGAGGGTGATCCTTTGCGGTCGCATCGCCGCAGTCGCGCCTGGAAACACCTGCCGATGAGCGTTGCGGCGACGACGATCGGGCCAAAATGTCTGCCGCCCCGCCGCAGTCGCGCCGGCAAAACCACGTGTCGCAGGCGAAACGCAACACGCGGTAGCCCTGAAGCTGTATGGCAATGCGCAAATTGCGCTGGCGAGGACGAGGTCGCGGGTGAGGTCCTAGCCGCGGCGGCTGCAATCCGATAGGGCGGGACACAAGAACGCTCACGCATCCTGTACTGTGTGCTTATTAAAGAACCCCAGGTGGAGTGAGTAAGTGAAGAAACGTTGTTATAAATGCCTACAGAACGGTTAACCTTCCCCTGTTAGGTAGGCGTCACCGTGACGCGACCATGATGTCTTCGCGGCTTGTGGCGCCTCTACTTCGGCCGCGCCTCCCTTTGTTTACTCCCTTTGTTTGACCGCGCCTGCCCCTCTTTTGGGGTGGCAGCCTCCTTCCGGTTTCGCTCGGTCCTTGCCTTTCGAGGGCCGCCGAGATCTGCTAAATAAGACCGCCTCCTTACGGGTCAAGCGCGGATGAGGTGGCGTCATAGTCCTTCGCTCTAGTCTGTACCACTTCACAATTTCGTTGTAGGAAGTCATTTTGTCCTTGGTTTCCCAATACCACAACGGGTTGAGCGCAGTAGCAGCGGCACAGTTGGTTAGTCCTCGCGCCACCGCGTTCGCCGTCTCGTTGTGGTTTGCGTTGCTGTGATCCGACACATCACTGCCCATGTGGGCCGGAAACCGCTTTATCGCCACACACCGATTTTCACTCGCGAGATCGACCACACGTAACACACGCGCGGCTTCACCACACACCCTTGCTGTGGCGTAATTTCTCACTACCGTCCTAGAATCAATGAGCACAGTCGTGCACTCGGGGTTGGCGATGGCCAGGGCAATGGCCACCTCCTCGGCTGGATGCACCCCTCGAGTCCACATGCTCGCCGCTGTTCTTGTTGCACCGGTCGATGCCCCGAAGACTATAGCGGCGAATACTTTTCTGTCATGTGGATACTCCGCCGCGTCCACAAACACGGCACCCCTGTCTTTGGCATGGAGATCGATGAGCACCTTGGCCCCTGGCCCACACCGCTCTTTGTGGAACTCAGGGTTCATGTTTCTTGGCACCGGATATACCCGTAGCCGTCTACTAATTGCGTCCGGTACAGGCACTTCTGTATTTTCGGGTCCCCTTTCCTTTGGCCCAAGGCCTAGGTCACGCAGCACTTGTCTGCCCGTTCTTGTTTCCGATAGCCGTGCGAGCTGAGCGGTAATCTGCGCCTCAGCGATTTCCTCCAGGGTGTTATTCACTCCCAGAGCCAGGAACTTGTTGGTGCTTGTGCAGTCGAGAAGTCCGAGTGCAGCTTTGTACGCTTTGCGTATGAGCGCATTGATCTTATTTGGCTCGCACTGCCTCCAGTTGTGGAAAGCAGCAACGTATGTAATGTGGCTTATAGCGAAGGATTCCACTAGCCGGGTGAAGCTTTCTTCCTTCATTCCAGCTGTTCTGTGTGACACCATCTTGATGAGGCGGATGGCCGTGGTGGCATCGGCCGCGAGAGGGTTGACCGTCTCGCCGTTGACTCGTTTGCGCTCAATCAGCATCCCCAGCACTCGCATCTTCTCGACAACCGGGATCGTGTGACCGCCGCTCGTCTTGATCTTTATTGTCTCCTGCTCTCTCACAGGTTTGTTGGCTTTCGTCTTGCTAGCTGCTCTTTTCGGGGGAATCACCAACGGCTCAGACTTGCTTGGGGAGCAGACAAGCCCAGACCCGTCCGGCTGCTCCTCGATAGCGTCAACCGCATCTTGCAATGTACTCTCGATGTGTCCGTCGCTTCCTCCTGGGACCCAGAGCGTTATCTCGTCGGCATAGATGGTGTGTCGGACCCGCGCGAGTCTCGAGAGGAGCTCGGCCACCCCTATCATTACAAGGTTGAAAAGTAATGGGGAGATGAACGAGCCCTGGGGGGTCCCGACACTGCCGAGCTGCTTCTTTTGGAGCCGCAGGTCACCGGCAATGATTTCGGTAGTCCGCTTCGTCAAAAAATCCTTGATGTACGCATACGTTCTCTTGCCCATGTTTAGCCGCGACACTTAGGTCAGGATCGCAGAGTGTCTCACTTCGTCAAAAGCGCTCTGCAGGTCCAAACCCAAGATGGCTCGCTTGTCTTTCTTGCTGGTAGTGTCATCGAGGATTTCATTTTTCAGTTGTATCATGGCGTCCTGAGTTCCGAGCTGGTTTCGGAACCCGGAAATATTTTATACAAAATTCAGGCCGTAAATCGAAATTCCGTTTCCAACAGATACTATAAGTTACCTTCTCTCTCAAATGCAACAAATTTCATTAAAAGTGATTAGCAGGACTATCTCAGAAAAGCGTTTCTGCGTTTTACATGTATTTGAATAGGCCGCGTCGGATTGGGCCCCAGCTAGAGCTTCCCCTTAAACAATTTGTCGAGGGATCAAACACATGAATAATAACTGCATTACCATTGTAAAAAATGCTGTAAACGAATTCTTTAACGTTACGCACTGTCCAAACAAGTAAAATGTGTATTTTTTCATAAAAGAATATTCTCGTATGTGCCATAAATTGTGCCCAAAGTAACTGATATCAATGCTTCCATGTTTTTGTCTATTTAATAAGTAAAGAAAATATCACACGAACATTAGAATTATATCAGTTCGAAACCAGGAAAGCAGCGCATGCCGCTGATATGAAAAATGAAAAGGCCATGAAATGAACAAGTTGAAGACAAATATGTTAATGAAACTTAGTCATTCAAGAACCATGTTTACATTCTTGAATATATGCAATAATAATATAATATTTTGGGGTTTTACGTGCCAAAACCACTTTCTGATTATGAGGCACGCCGTAGTGGAGGACTCCGGAAATTTTGACCACCTGGGGTTCTTTAACGTGCACCTAAATCTAAGCACACGGGTGTTTTCGCATTTCGCCCCCATCGAAATGCGGCCGCCGTGGCCAGGATTCGATCCCGCGACCTCGTGCTCAGCAGACCAACACCATAGCCACTGAGCAACCACGGCGGGTCAATATATGCAATGGCCAGTGAAAAATCTCTATGACGCTGTCATTTGTTCCAATGCATTACGCAGGAGCAGCTGTCACCGGTCGTGAATCGTGAGTAATCGCACCGAAATTATAGTCGAAACAGAGAGCACGTATAAAAAGCAGTTCTGCAAGCAATACGAGGGCGAGTCAAATGCATGTGAGTCAGTGCGAATATATGACAAACGAGGTATTTTATTAAAAAGCAGTCTACATGAGAATTTAGACATTTGCCCCATTGACTAACGAGTCGCGTGATACCCGTCTCATGAAGCTCCTTAGGTTGCTGCTTCAAAAAGTCTGTAACTGACCCTTTCACGTCATCGTCCGGCACGAATCTAGTTCCGTTGAGCTGCTTTTCGGTTGCCCCAGAATGTGGAAGTAGCGAGGGGACAGGTCTGAGCTGTATGACGGATGTTGCAGGGTTTCCAACTTGAACTTTGCCAGTTTTGTATTAACCACATCAGCGACGTGGGGACGGGCATTGTCGTGGTACAAGATGACCCAATTCGTCAATTTTCTACGTAGTTTGTTCTTGATTGCGACAAGCAGTGGTTCCAGCGTTTCACAATATCGGAAGCAATTGATAGGCTCTCAAGATTGAGCAAATTCTATCAGTAATGGTCCCTTACGATCGAAAAAAAAGTCAACAACACCTTTCCGGCGAAAATGACGGCCTCTGAGTTCTTTGGCTGTGGTAAATTCGAATGTTTCCACTGTAAGCTTTGCCGTCGTGTTTCAGACTCGTAGTAGTGGCACCATGGTTCGTCCCCGATCACAATACCAAACAAGAAATCGTCATCCTCATTGTGATACCGGATCAGATTAGTCAAAGCAGCGCCAAACTTCTGCGTCTTCTGGCGGTGGATCAAAATCTTGGGCATCAATTGCGCACACAAGAGCCGATAACCGAGGTGCTCATGAATTATGGCGTGAACCGAGCCGTGACTCATTTTCACACGCTCTGCCAGTTCATCGATGCTTGTCCTCCATTCTTGTCTCATCAGCTCATCAACCTTTGAAATTGTGCGGGATGTGATTGCACGATGGCATTGGCCCGGTCTTGGAATGTCTTTGCAACTTTCCCATTCTTCTTTGAACCGTTTGCCCCCACGCTTTACAGTGGCCAATGAAATACAATGTTCAACGTACACGGCAGCCATACGGCGATTAATTTCTTTTTGGGAAACACCTTTAGCTGTCAAAAACTTCGCGAAACCATGCTGTTCAGATTTCGAGGTGTCCATTATGTCAGGCAACCATGTTCAACCCAGTGTATGAGAGCATTAAAGAACATTTATCCTCACACATGCGTACCACTTTTGTAAATGAGAGATACCACTCTGCTGCGCGCATTCCTCGCAGATAATGAACCGAACGATTACTGCGACTCGCACTCGTGCATTAGAAATGCGAAGATACAGCTTGATAAAGGGCAAAAAGTGTGACTGGAAACACAGTTCATTGCACGTAAACACGAAATCTCGCAACAAGATATTTAAATATACGTATAAGTCTCCGATAAATCTACGTATCTAAGAAAAAGTCGATGTATATAATGCGTCAAACAAGGCAAATAAACATGTTGCGCGATCACAGATTCACAGAATCCTAGATTCCGCCCTAATTCCACGCGCTCCCCGCGATGTATCGCGCGCGACGGAAGGCGTCACGCTTTCTCCCCACTTTTTTCCTTTGCGCACACACGACTGAGCCACCATCGTCGGCTCAGCCATTCCACCCCCACCCCCCTACGATTTCATTCGCACATACAGCATGCGGCACGCGGTCACGATGTTATCACCCTTGGACTTTATACGAAACACGAGGGCGACGGCGAGACGGCAGGAATGCGCCTGGAGTGTCCATATAATTGCTATCGCAATAATATAATAAGAGTATCTGGAAACTGAAGCGTCCCGTGGCTCATTACTTTCCACAAAACAACAAGTAACAAAATCGAACTTTCGCCATGCGACAATTCGCTGCGCCGCAACAATGTATTTTCTTTTCCTTCTGTGGGGTGGGGGCACCGAAATGAAAAACGCATAGGAAAGTATGTTGGCCACAATCGAATGCCTACTTTGGGCGCCTAATGTGGCTACGGAAGGAATATAGAAGAAAACATGAGACGCTTTCTCCACTGAGAACCAACCATACGCATACTGCTCGGTATCCAACACCGGCGATACAAGACTTTCCAGAGAAGTTCTGCAAAGGCGAATGCGGTGCAATACGTCGAGTCCCCACAGTGATGGCGGCGAGCAACCATTGTTTCTTTATTTCGTCTGCTAGCCAGAAAGTGTCCAAAACTCCGCAAGGCGAAAATCCACTCGGCCAGAGAAAACTGAACGCGCACCGAAGTGCGCCGCACGGTGGTCGGGGCCGCGCGAGAAAAACGTATGCGCATCTGGCTGGCTCTGGAAGCCCGCGGGTATGGTAGCGAGAACAAAAACAAATTGAAGAGGCTCAATGTGTCCTCGCGAATAAGAGTCAAAGTAGCAAAAATAAATAAGAACGTAGTTAGCTTGGCTGGCTTTAGTGTTTTGATATGGATGTTTTCGCGTAGGTTAAAAAAAATGTTGATATTTTTTTTATGTGACATGGCGGCACAAATGAACCACCACAACGCTTCGTCTCATTGAACCTCGCTGCGTGCTTTGTCAACTTGTCTGCTAGTGTGTTGATTTAACTTGTCTCGTTGCGTGTTCCGATGTAAGACTTTAGAAAAGTCAATGGACCTTTGACGTCAAATGTTCATAACAACATTAAACCCACAAAGTTCCGCAATTGAAAATCTAAAGCACGACATTGGAAATGTCAATGCACCTTTCACGTCAAGAGTTTATGAGATTTATACCCATAAATTTTCGGAATTGACATCCATGCGCTCCATAGATTCCGCGGCCTCAGCGAGATGCCGCGGCGAGCCCGCTAACCATCAAAACGCCCTTGAAACTTTGTGGTCGGATGGGGCTGCTTGGCGTTATGTGACTCTCGGCGCATGGGCGTTGCCGCGAAATCCAGCCCGTGTTCGCTATCGTAGCGGTTAAATGTCTTTTCGAGCGTCAAAAAGACATTCTAGACAAAATCCAGTACGATTTCCGGCGCCGGTGGTTGCTTTCGTTGGCGGTGCATGGACAGCACGAAAAAATTTCGGGGAGGGGGGGGCTGAGCCCCATAAGTCCCCCCCCCCCCTGGTTACGCCCCTGCTGCCGGGGTAGTGACCCGGCTCGCCAGCAAGTGTTGAAGTATGCCGTGAGGTTCTCGATGGCCGCTTCGTTAGGATTCTTTAGCGCTCTGTTCGTAACGCGGTCGGAACCAGCGGCGGAATTGCTGTTGAGATCCTGCAGGGCAACCCTTACTTCCCATACTTCAATGTCTCAATCTAGCCACACGTTTGCTTCGCCTAGGCAGTCCGGGTGCGTTTCTGTGGGAGTGACCGGCAGGTACTTGTCGTCGAGGCGTTTCTTCACTTCGTCTTTCCCGTGCTCGGTCAGCGCCCTGTGGATGATCTTGGCCAGGTTGTGGGGCTGGTGAGACTTGGTCGTGGTCGCATCCAAATGATGCATCAGCATACTCCGCGTCTTGCCGCAGTGCATCTGGCCGTCCGCTGCGTTACAAACCTCATTTCATGGCTGAGTGCATAGCACTCTGCTGTGGGACTCGATCTCGCGGTTGAGTTCGGCGACCTTCTTGCGTAGCTTTCTGTTTGTCCTCTGCGTCTTCCACCTTGACAGGATGGACTGCTTGGCTGCGACGAGGTGGGCCAGGCGGCTGTCGACCCTGAGGACACGCTCAACCGTCTCGACTTCCTTGGTGGCCTTTTCTACCTTGTTTACAATCTCGGTGGACCACTCCTCAATGTCTGTTATTTCGGTCTGCTCCTCGGGTAACAATCCTCGTAACGCGTCCCGATCAGTAAATCTATGTTTCCGAAACCTTCTGCCGACTTCGTCGTTACCACCGAGCGGGACAGCGACCTCCACAATGTAATGGTCACTGCCTAATTCGTAATTCGTGGCCCGTGTTTCGCCATTCAAAGTCCGCCATACCACCGCCGTTAGCCCTGACGAAAGTGAGATCGGGCGTTGTGTCTCGGGTGATCGAGGTGCCGATTCTTGTAGGGTATGCTGGGTCGGTGATTGGATTTAGTCCCAAGTCGGTAGTATCTTGCATTAAGTCCTTACCCTTTGTCAATGTTTTGGGGTAACCCCAGGCTTGATTCGGCGCGTTAAAGTCCCCGCAGATTACCAGCCTGTTGTCGGACCCAGCGACGTTGCACGCTTTGTGTAACAGTGCTTTGAATGTCTGCTTTCCGTGTGAGGGGCTACTGTACACGTTTATCAGAAAAGTGCTTTCTTTCTGCTTTTTCCCGGTCACCATCTCTACCACGGTGTGCTCGACTGTGCTTTTGCTCAACAACTCGTGCTCGACGTACGTGATGCCTTTTCTCACCAAGGTGCAAACTCCCCTGCCGTTACTGCCGGCCGCGGCCCGAAGGCTTGGCGGGCTGGCGTGGGACCGGTAACCTGAGAGCTTGACTTCCTCAATGAGGGTCTCTTGCGACATGATGATATCTGGCTTTCTTGATACTTGTTCTAAGTGTTGGTGAAGTACAGCCTTTTTCCCAGCAACACCGTTGCAATTCCAATGCCAGACCAGGAGGCCTTTCACTGCTGTTGTGGTTGCGGCGGTTGATGTCCTATCCTTGTTTGCTGAAAGTTAGCCATTTGCGTCGCGAAATTCTGTACTGTCGTAGTTAATTTCTGGCACGTCTGTTCAATTACTATCAAATGGTCGGTGATTGTCTTGGTGAATGTCGTGCGAATATACTCTTCAAAGTGGTCGAGTCTATCTTCAAGGTTGTCTACCCTATCGCTGAGTCTCCGCTCTTTAAGATTTTCAATTGCTCTTCTCTTGGGTGCCGGATCCGCCGCAGCCGCGTTCTCTGTCCTCGGGTTCACCGCTACTTCTGGTTCATCCTCGGTCATTGCCATCTGCTGTGGCGGTCGCGATAACTGTTGTGCCTGCTGCTGCTGTAGCTGGACCGTCATCATTCTCTTGATCTCTGCCATTTCCTTACTGATCTCCTTGACTGTCAACTCTAGTTCAGTGTTCTTCTTCCGCAACGCCTCGTTTGCTTCTCTTAGCGCCTTCATTGCCTCACTTTTGTCTTTAAATTTCCCTCCACCGCATTGCAATGGCGGTGACTCCTGCTGCTGTCGCTGCTGCTGCTGGTGTTGCTGCTGGTGTTGCTGCTGCTCTTTCTTGGCTACCCCGACTTTACTGCGTCTGCCCAGGCGACTCTGTCTTTGGATTGGAAGCGGCGGTGGTGGGCTCATGGTTCTGTTTCGACTTTCGCTGTTGTTCCTGCGCGAGCGTGACTCATGGCGACCAGCTGTGCCGCTCGCTCCTGCTGACGTCAGCAACGGTGGAAACTCTCCGGATGCTAGTTGTTGCTGTACGCGCTGTTCCGCCATCTTGCGCTCCCACTGTCTTTTAGTTACTACGTAGGGAGCTTTGTATTTGTTCTTGCATTCTCTATCGGTCGTTGGGTTGTCCCCCACAAAGCTTGCATTTAGGGTTACACTCGTGGCCATCGACAGGGATATTGGCCCCACAATCGAAGCACACTTTCATATTGGGGTTAGGACAAACGTCTCTTCTGTGTCCTATTTTGCCGCACTGTTGCAGACATCGAAATGCTTGCGGTACAGACTGCACCTCGTTAACACAGGGCCATAACATACATAATTTGGAACCTTTTGGCCTTCGAAAACTACAATTACGGTAGTCGTATTGCCAATTCTTTGCGCCCCTCTTGCTAATGGATTTCTTGGGTTAACAACGTTCAGGTCAATCTCAGCCGCAGCATCTTCGATGGGAATGCCTCCAATGACTCCCTTGAGTGTACCATATGGTGTGGTTTGGTACGCGCCTACCTCGTGTATCTTGTGCCCGATGCGGATGACCTGAATCTTGGCATAGGACAAAGCACGCCCCTTATCGGGGGTGCTCACCACCATGATATTCTGGTGTAGGTTGGGGCAGAAAGTATCCGCCGCACCGTCTTCTCTCCAAACCCTCGCCGCCGCCATGATGGCTGAGGCAACGATCCCAGTCTGCGTTCTTGCGATGTTTAGGCCTCCCCGCGGCCTCACGATCACTTGCCAGACGTGCTGCCGCGAGAGGATCCCCGGTGGATAAAAGTAATCCGGAGCCCCACCTCTACGGCGTGCCACAGAATCAGATCGTGGCTTTGCTTTTCTTTTTTTGCATGTAAAACCCCGAAATTTAAGCATAATTTCAATTTTTTTGAGCTCTCCATGGCCAGAGGTAAAGGCGATCCAAGTTGGTTCAATTTCCTTTCGTGTAGAACGCGGTTTCGGTTTTCTGCGGCTAAATGATCTGTTCCAATTTAAAGAAGAAGAAGAAGAAGAAGCCAGAAGAAGAAGGGTCCGCTCGTCGCATAGACGTGCATCTTCGTATCCAGGCCCCTGCAGCAGCGTTCGGTGCTCGGCGTTCGATCTCCGCCCCGGTGTGCCCAAGCTGGAACTTACTTGGTGGTTTGGCTGAGTTTTGGGTGGATTTCACCTTGTTATCTTACTTATCTTATTTTTGTAGGACTCATCCGTGATTGAAACAACGCTGATGTCTAAAAACTCTCCTGGGCAAGGGCCTAGCCCTTGGTGAGCCTCCCTTTCCCCTGATGATTTGCCTTTGCAATCTTTCTTCCGCAGCGGTGTTAGCAGCATCCCTGTCGCGCTGGTGCCCTTGAACGGTGGATTCATCCGGCTGAACAACCCACAAGCTGTTCAGGCCGAGCTCCAGGCCATGACGCGTCATTTCCAGATGATAAGCGATGTCCGACAATTTGGAAGAGGTGGGATAGTCTGTAGGTAATCAGATTCGACCTGTGTCGCAGACCTCCTAAAGTGTAAGACTTTCGCATCTGTCCCGGTGAGTGCGTTTATTCCTCCTCATCTAGCATGCACTAAAGGCATTGTCCGGGGCGTAGACTCTCGATTGAGCCCAACTGAGACTCTGGAGAAACTGTCTGATGCTGGCGTCATAGCTGTATACCGGTGTAACCGACTGGTAAATGGAGAAAAAGTGGCCACAGAATCAGTTATCGCTACGTTTGCTGGCCTGTCCTGCCCTTCTGAACTGAAAGTGTGGCCGCTTATTTTTAGAGTGGAACCTCTCGCTTCCCGTCCACTTCAGTGTCGGAACTGTTGGCGTTTTGGCCATAGTGCAGGAGGCTGCAAATCAAATGGACGCTGTCGCGCCTGTGGGGCCGATCATTCTCCCAATGAGTGCACAGCTGAAGCCGAAACTTGCTGCTTATGTGGAGGAAATCATGCGGCTGACTATGCAAACTGCTCGGCTAGAGCTAACGAAATACAGGTACTCGAGGTAATTGACAGGCGACGATGTTCGCGGCGAGAAGCTATTGCAGTCGTCAAGGAAAGAGCCTTTGGATACGCTGGCGTCACTGCGAGGCAATCTATTTTACAGGAAGACAACTTATCGAAGCTCATTGAATCAGCCGTAGAAAAAGCAATGACAAAGGCTATGCAGCATATTGTCACAAGTGTTACCGACTGTCTTTCCCAAGTGTTTACTGCGCAGATGACACAGCTATTGCAAACAGCTGCAACTCCAATCACAAAATCAATTGCTTGTGCTGCAGAACAGGTAGCCAGTTCAGTCCTGGTGCCGAGTACCACATCGGATCCAACATTTCTTGGATCCTATCCTTGTTCTTCGCGTCAGTCAGACTCGCAGGTCGACATGGAAACAGGTCATGATACCAGGCCGCAAAAACGAACTGGGTCTCCCGTAACTGCTTCTTGTCCATATACCAAAAACAAAAAGGGTAATCCAATTTCTCATTCTGGCATCCAAGAAAGTTCATTGCGACGGTAGTCGCTGAAGTAACTATATCAGTTAGATCATCACCATAGCTTCTTTAAAAGTGCTACAGTGGAACTGTCGTTCCCTGTTTTCTGCTTCAACGGACTTATATTGCTTAACAGCTCATCTTAATCCTGACGTCATAATCTTACAAGAAACCTGGCTTACTCCTGAGAAAAATTTTCATTTTAAAGATTTTCGATCTTTTCGATTAGATCGCCTTACACAAGGAGGTGGCTTAATGATTTTGTTGTCATCTAAATTCTGCCATAAGGCGAAAATAGCTTTCAAGTTAATGTCTTCGGAATGTGAAATTTTGGCAGTGCACCTTAGTATCCCAGGCTACCGTACATTCTCAATTATAAATGCTTATTTCCCTACGGGCGTACACAGTACATATCAATTGGATAGTGCGCTTGCCAGCTGCAAAAATGAAGTCATTCTTACTGGTGACTTCAACTCGCATCACGTGTCTTGGGGTTACAAAACAGATTCAGGTGGGACACGTCTGTGGAACTGGACCATAGATAAAAACCTTTCATGCCTTAATAGCAGTGGACCTACATTTTTCCGCGGACAATCTCGCTCAGTGTTAGATTTGACGTATTCTAGCACAAGTGTCACTGTGACATCTTGGACAACGATTGATTTCTGTACAAACAGTGATAATCTCCCGGTATACTTTGAAATTGCATGCCCTTTGACATCAGTTGAACGACAAGGCAGAATATTTGTTAATTGCAAAAAATTTAGAGACTGCTTGCGGTCCACCATTGCATCACTAAATAATAATAATGACGAAGAAATTGGCTTGAATGTTTGCTCAGCATTACAGACGTCCCGACAAAAGTCCAAATTTGTAATTCAGACAGCTAAGCGTTCCTCATCTAGTCCCTGGTGGAACAGCGAATGCACACGAGTTTATAGAAGAAGGAAAGCTGCTTGGAAAAAACTTCTACATAATCAGAGCCCACAAAATTGGAAAGATTATCAATTTATTTCGGCAACCCTCAAACGTACTATTAAACATGCAAAAGATGAGTACGATAAAAACCATTTTAATTATCTATCTAATTCCAAAAACAAACGTGCTTTATTTAATTACCTTCGTTTTAGAAACAAACTCCCAATGTAGACTCAGTCGTATATACCTCACAGGAAATGCAGGAGTCCTTAGAACTACTAGCTAAAGGACTGGAGAGTCGATTCGCAACGCGTCTTCAAACTTCTGCTTTTTCTCCTGCATTCTCAGGCTACAAGGAGATATCCTATTCGGAAGTAGCAAAGGTTATGTTACAGTTGCCAACTACAGCGCCTGGCCCGGACGGCATAACAAATGCAATGTTAAAGATTTTCTTTCAAGAAGCTCCACGTGAGCTTCTGAAGTTGCTAAACTACTCTGTTAGTAACGCATGGATTCCACAAGAATGGAAGATCGCCAAAATTATTCCGTTAATTAAAAAACCAGGGGCAGGGTATACTATCGACAACATCACACCAATTGCGTTGACATCAAACATAGTGAAACTTATTGAAAGAGTGCTTCTCGGACATATTTTACAGTTTATTGACGACAATCGATTGTTGAGTCCGTGTCAAATTGGATTTCGATCTGGCTATTCAATATGGCACGCCCATGTAGACCTTGAAAGTCGCATTAACATCGCCAGACAGGAAAAACAATACGCGGCTCTAGTTACCTTAGATATATGCAAAGCCTATGACAGCATTGAACATACAATTTTAACGAATCGGTTACAGAGCCATTGCTTTCCAGGCTATATAGTAGCATGGGTGCATGAATTTTTAAAAGACCGGGAGTTCTATTGTTTTCGAAGCAGCTATTCTTCCAGTAAATATAAGCAAACAAGAGGTGTGCCCCAGGGATCGGTACTTTCACCAGTATTATTTAATATTTTACTGAGCAGAATCCCCGTTCACCCAGCTGTCAGTACATACGTTTATGCTGATGACATTGCCTTTTTTGGTATGGCTCGCGACATATACTCTCTTTACGAAATACTGCAGTCGTATCTAAGGGAACTGGAAGGCTGGCTGGATAGCTTACACTTAAACCTGAATGCTAATAAGTGTGCTATCCTTGTTTTTCCCGTTAAAGACCCAGTATACATATCGCTTAACTATCATCTCGAAGATATCCCACAAGTAGAATCACTAAAATACCTTGGAGTGATTTACAACGGAAATCTTAACTGGCGGCCGCATATTGAATATATTGCGACAAAAGGAGCTCGTTCAATGGGCATTTTGCGCAAGTTGAGCAACCGAAGAACAGGTATGCGAAGAAAATCCCTCTTGATGGTGTATAAGATGTATGTTCGTCCGGTGTTAGAATTTGGATGCGTTTTATTCTCAGGTGTCCCAGCATACAAGCTTCGGCCGCTAGTTTTGTTGGAACGAGAGGCGCTACGTCTGTGCTTAGGCCTCCCAAAATTCGTTTCGAATGCCGTATTATACCTGGAGGCAAGAATCCCACCCATAATATGCCGATTTCGCCTTCTGACAGTTCAGACTTTCCTAAGGCTATATGAATCCCCATTAAGCCGCCTTCAAATTATTTTCCTCTCTAATCCAGAATTATTTTTTCCTATTCATTGGCCCAGGTTTCATAGACCACAGATTATATTTGTGCAAACATTACTTGAACCACTAAATGTGCACATTCGCGAGGTGCTTCATGATAATACGCATTCAAATTACCCAGAGATCAGGTTTGATGACATTTTCCCAAACCACGCGAAACTCCTCCCTTACGGCATTTTAAACGCCATGTTGCAAGACCACCTGAGCAGCCTAGAAACAAACGTTATCATTGCAACAGATGCCTCACAGTGCGAGGAAAAAGCTGGCATTGGAATATTTTGTCCTGCGCTCGACTGGTCTTTTTCTTTAAGGTTGCCTGATTTTGTGCCTATTTTTCTGGCCGAGTTGTTAGCAGTAATCCTAGCTTTACGTAAATTAGACCCAATTATTACAACGGCTGCCATTCTGACTGACTCCCTTTCAGTATGCTCTTGCCTTACCGCTACTAATGAGTCACCCATGCTAAAACTATTCCGCTTACTAGTTCCTGCCCATGTGCGATGTGTTCATTTGATTTGGGTGCCAGGGCATAAAGGTTTGTTTTTTAATGAAACTGCTGATTCACTGGCAAATGCATCACTATCCGGCCCTGTTCTTCCTATTCTACCAGTGACAGCACAGATCACGGCGACAAGATTTCGGATGCGATCAATAAGATTAGCCTTATCAAACCCACATTTGACTGCTTCTCCAGAGTATAAGCACCTGGCATTTCCCTGGCATAGCGAATCCTGTGACACAAAGATGCTGGAGGTCTGCCTCACCAAATTACGCTGCCGCATACCCTCGCTGAATTTCTACTTACACAGGTCGGGTTTGGTTCCCTCCCCCCTCTGTTCTTTTTGTAATGAGGAAGAGACGATACACCACTTTCTTCTATCTTGTCGCCGCTTTACTGCGCTTAGAAAAAGATGGTTGGAAATGCCTTTTCGAAGAATTGGCCTGGACTTGACAGAACCTGCAATTCTTTCGTTCGGAGCGTCCACTTTGGGATTCAGCCACACGGATGCATGCTTCGCCGTCCGTACATTCCTTATGGAATCTAAACGAATGCCCTGCTAAATTCCTTTATTTTTGTTTTTACTTTTAAGTTAATTATTACCAATTCAATATTACCTTCCTGATGTTATTTAACAGGCAATTCTGCGCTATTCAATGCTATTTCAATAACTATTAGGAAATTTATGCTCCATAATAATTTCGAATAATCCACCCATCTCTTGACCAATCCCCCATCGTGGGTAGGAGCCACACGCATCACAGGCCACAACAACAACAACATCCAATCCAATCCAGTATGAACATACCCGAACACGTTGCCGTATTTCTGCTTGAGCGTCTCGATGTCGCGATGTCCGTGCTGGGTCATGAAGGGCAGGTAGCCGAGGAGAGGCAGGCCTCGCGGTCCAGGCGGCAGGTCGGGTCGAAACATTCGCCGCAGCGAGAACCACAGGTAGTGCAGCAGCGGTGCCGCCAGTGCGACGACCAGCGCCGTGATCATGCACTCCCACGTCCCTGCCTCCAGCATGATTGAAGCTGGAGCAACTCTTGGCGCAGTGATCGGTTGGGTTTGACGAATTGTGGACTGCGAGGCACGAACCCCGCGGGCTATATACCGCGCTGCTAACTACCTCAATTCCTATGTTATAATCAACGAGCTCAGCGGACTAGGTGGTTTTGAACGCAGTGTAGAGAACAGATAGAAGGATGCGTTTGGGAGCGAGGGGCGGGGGGGGGGGGGGGGAGACGTTCTTTTACGGGCGAGGGTAGACTGCGGCAGTTGATGCCGAATAGTTAGCCAGATACACGACCTGTACACGAGCGGACAGTTATTTTTTATGCATTTCCGTTTATGATTCTCAAACAGAAGTCACAGATGTGAAGCCAAGCATTATGAAGAAGAAAGAAAGAAAGGAAGGGAGGAAAAGCAGATCACTCGGATTCGCGCAAACAGCCAGTTGACTGCCTATGTTAGATGTTAGTGATACGCCTAAATTCCCGCGCACTGCCCCCTCTCCCCCCTCCTTTTCCTATGCGTTCGCTCGTTTCAAACGAATGCATGCATCCGGCATGATTGAAGCCGGGACAACTCTTGCCGCAGTGGTTATAGCTATACGTTCGACAAGTCGTCGACACCGAAGCACGAACGCCGCCGGCTACGCCGCTGCTAACTAGCTGAATTCCTGTATTTTAAACAACGAGCTTAACGGAGCAGGCGGTTTTGAACGCAATATAGAGAACAGATAAAAGATGCGTTTGGGAGCGAGGGGGGGAGGGACGTTCTTTTACGGGCGAGGATAGACTGCCGCAATTGTTGCCACGGTTAGCCAGGTACACGATCTGCATACGAGCGGATTGTTATTTCTGCAAGCGTTATTAAAACTCGGCTCCGCTGTTGTGTTCGGCTTATACGTTTCCGTTTGTGATTCTCTCACAAAAGTCACAGCTGTGTAGCCAAGCATTATGGAAAAGAAAGAAAGAAAGGACGAAAGACAGAAAGAAAGAAAGAAAGAAAGACGCATATCACTCGGATTCGCGCAAACAGCCAGTTGACGGCCCATGTTAGATGTTAGTGATAAGCCTCAGTTCCCGCGCACTCACCCCCCCCCCCCCCTCGTATTCGTTCGCTCGCTTCAAACGGATACATGTATCCTTTCCCTTTGCGGAGGATGTTCTGTCCGTGTAATGCGCAACGTTTCAACATATACCTCGCAATGACAGCTGCGGAGGTTAGTGATCACGCTCTGACGTGTGGCGTCCCAGATATTGCATGAGCTTGAAGCCCTCGATGAAACTCGAAGTCGACCAAAAAATGCACGGCATATATTTGTGCCACGACGGCGTCTGAGATACACCGACCGGTGGTAATTGTAACTGGTAATAAGACGGTATCGCTAGAAGAGGCCTTCGTCCTGCCGTTGACATACATAGAACGACGATGACGACGATGCCGACGTTGATGATGATGAAATACAAATATTAGGTTGAACGAGAGAACGAGCAAACCGAGAGTCTCCATATTTTTGTTTGTATATTCGACCATATAAAGCCGACATGCAATGGGTTCATTGGCATTCTTTTGGCTTCGTTGTCTATTGGCGTTATACAGGTAACGTCGCTGCGTTAGTGAGATTAGAAGAGAGTTTTAGATTAGGGGGCCCCAACGGGTCTTTTGTCCCCCTAATCTGAAGAAAACTATATTTCACGGGAGAGCACGAGCGCGGCACTTGATGCCAAGGTCAACCACGTGCGCGACCTTTCCAAGCGGATGGATATCTGTATATCGTTAAACTCAGCTCCGGCGTTCTGTTCGGCTAGCTGTTTCCGTTACCCTCTCTCCTGTAAAGGCCACAGATGTGTAGCAGTATGTAGTTTTATGCGATACAAAAAAAAAAGAACAAGACAACAGGTACGTCTCAGATCTGCGCAAACATTTGGCATACCACACGTTTTATTGAAAAGCCCTCCCTCGCCCATTTCCTCCCTCGTGTGTTCGCTTGGTTCGGATCGCTAATTTCTAAATGCCATCGCTGAAGTAGCGGAAACGCGACGGAGTCATTCACCTACGTTTGCACATATGACTACCGGCGAGCTACGCAGACCACCCGATTAGTAATGATTTTCCGGCGGACGGACTCCTTTCGGACGCTTAGCCAGTATTCGGCGCGTAAACGACAAATTACTCAGATGACGATTATTGTTGTGTGGCAAAAGGGTGTCATTTTGCTTAAGAGTGTGGGCTCGCATACACTCTAAAACAAAATTGCACCCTTTGGGTCGTATCTTGCCAAACAAAAACGTCATTTGTCTTGTCCGCATTTCCTTTCTTTAACGCTGCGAGCCCGGTACTTCCCAGCAACGAACGGCATGCACGTTATCAGCATGACATAGCATACCGGACCGGAAAGTAGCCGGCGCGATGTTTTCAAGAAAGGAAATGCAAGCAAAGCAGATGACGATAATCGTAGTCTGGCAGATATACGCCCCAAAGGGCTGTACCTTTGTCTAATGCTATCTTCGGCTGGTCGTTTCTGAGCACTCTGGAACGCTCTCGCTAGCGGCGTTGTCTTCGGCTGGTTGAAAGAGGGTGCGCGCCCTGCGTTCGGCTGGTTCTTCTCGATTGCTCTCCTCTATCTTGGAGCGCTGTGAGGCGCTCCGAGCCCTGTCGTCGGAGCAGTCATCGAGAATGAAACGTCATCGCAGCGCCGCGTCGCTGCTATTGGCGACGGCCCACCGTAACCTTGGCAACCTAGGCCACTGCATGCTGGCGTCTCGACGAACGTTCGTCCCGCCGGCACGTCCGCCGGTTTTTCCGGCAGCACCGGGAGCTTTGGATAGGCGAAACATCGGACGTTGGCAGTAGTCACGTGGTTTCGCATCAGCAATTTCCTTCTCCGAGAGCGAGTCGCACGTTCGGCTTGCGCGCTTGTCCCCTACCTTTGAGCTCGGCAAGCGACCGATCTACCCGACTCTGCTTCGGGGCATACAGGCGACCAGTCGAAGATACCATTAGAGTGTACAGAGCTGGGAAACTGAAGTATGTATAGGAACATTGATATGTCCAGCGAGCAGCAACGAAGGCCATTCAAGGGAGATCGTGTGTCAGCCATCTCGCGTCGTCGCGAAAACACGACAGTCGTTCGTGATTCGTTGGATATAACAACAAATCCTCCACGGTAAGCGAATTCTAACTTAAGTGCACATTCTGCGTATATGACATGCAATCACCAGGAAGTCGTCGCGGCGCTTAGCCGACGCGATTGACAACGGACTGGGCAAGCGTGCTGTGTCACTCGATGTCAATCGAAAAAGCCAGTCGTCGCGATAACTGCATGTGATTTTATCACTTGCCGCCATCCGTAAGAGCTTTGAAAATCGCAAACACTCTTAGAAAAATTTACACCCTTCGGGGCGTATCTTGTCCCACAACGATAATCGTCATCCGAGCTGCCCGCGTTTCCTTTCTTTAACGCTGCGAGCCCGGTACTTTTCAGTCACGAACGGCATGCGCCTTATCAGTGTGACGCAGCATTCTCGACAGGAAAGTAGCGAGCGCCGAGTTTTCAGGAAAGATAACGCAAGCAAGGCAGATGACTATTATTGTTGTGGGACAAATATACACCCCAAAGGGTGCAACCGTTTTAAGAGTGAACGCTGCCAGAACCATGGTATGTTCAATAAGACGTGAGGCAAGAGGACGCTTAAAATGGTTTGTTCACAAGCCCACGATTCCGAGCCTATGCGGAGCGTGCTTAGCGTGCGTTTTGTGTGTTTGAATTTATTCAGTTTGGCAGTCTACTGTGTTCGGAATGCTGTTGAAGTAAGGAGGCACATAACGGAAGGCGTCATTTTGCTGGCGGCATGCTTTCGTTATAAATAAGCCGCGCGCTTGACGGTGTCTCGCCCATGGTAATCTGCGACCACCGAAGTTACGTGCAGCGGCATTGCTAGTTAGAAATTTTGCCGCAGGCATTCAGCTGCATGCTCCAAGAAGTCAACTGGGCGTGTTCTCTTGAGATCACTGAAAACGCATGAGGAATTCATGTTTTATGCTGAATAAAGTATAAACCCCATATAAGCGATCTTGCGCGCGACAATTACAAGCGATGCGATGGAGATGGCTGTCGCGTTCAAGGCTTGCTCCATGCGAGCGACGATTTTGAGCGACGTCTCCCCGCTGTTGCCGGTATGAGCGCAGCAAATACGCGTCAAAACTAGCCGGACGAGTGCTTTAGTAAATTAGGTTGATGTATTTTACTGTGAAAAATAGCATACAATATTTCCGAAGGTCTGGCAGCAGGTTCTTATCATTGCACGCAATAAAAAATCGTTTGCTCGTTCTGCGCGACATTCGGTAGTATTTGAGTGATGTATACATGCAGCTCCGGCTTCGCGCTATTGGCTAGTCGCTCATAGCACTTCTGGGCGACGATCGACGAATTCTAGATTTCTAGAACCGAGCGATCTGTTCAAGCGACGGCCCGTTTTGTTGCTCAAAGCTGTCGCTCGTCGCCGTCGCGCACTAAATCGCTATCATGGGGTTTATCCCTCTTAGGATCAGCCTGCAGGGGTAGTGCTCTGCAAAACTATCTCAGCCCGCTGCAGGTGCTTCGATCGATCCGCGGTGGTGGCGCCTTTCAGAGAACCGGCGAGGACGACAGCGCTAACCGACCATGAACTTCCTTCGGAGAACTGGAAGACTACGGCAGCGTTAATCCACCATGCGCCTCGTTCGGAGAATCGGCGACGGCAGCAGGGCTGGCCACGTTTGGCGCCCCGTGTATTGTTGGTTGATTTGCCGGGTCTTCATGGTCTCTCTGCAGCAAGAAGAGCCGCCCTAACAAAAGGGTGCTTTGCGGTACGTGGGCCCCAGAATTCGTCACAGTCTGCTGACACTCGTGGCGACTACAGGAGAAAGGCAGCTCAGGAATTTAGAGGCGCAACGCAATGAAGAACCGGCGGCCACGGTGCGGGGGCCAGCTCTGGGAATAAGACGCACCTTTCAAGACGTAAGCCCCGAGTTCTGCGAAGCCCGTCTCACCTCGGAGGGGGCACTGAAACCTGTGCGGAATGTGTGTGTAAACCCCCTCCCCCCCTTCCCTCAAAGGCGGGCTAGCTACCATGACTCGAACGTTTCCCCCACTTAGGAATCTAGGGAACACGGAGTGTTTATAAGCAGCTGTTTGTCGCTGCTAGAGTGCTCTATGATCGTACTCGTGAGTTGTGTGCTCGTGCTCGAGAAGCAATGTGTTTGGAGCCTCGTGCTCGCATGTTGTAAGCTTCGTCTTGCGGGCTCCATCTATATATATATGGGCCAGCCCAGCGTGACTCCACGTAGTGCAGAGGAGCGCAAGCCAAAGAATCAAAATACATTGACATGCAATTTGGACGAGAAAACCAGAATGTAGATATATTGGGTGTACCATTTGACTAAATGTCAACAAAATCGAAATACAGTATGTCGCACCAAGATGAAAATTCTCACGTGCTCTAGGCAGTCATCTTAACATGGTATATTTGTTTAATGTCGCTGATGAGAAAGTCAAAATCAAGTATGCTCTCTGGAGACAAACACATAGGAGCAAATGACATTGAAAAGTTAGAAATGTGTTTAAAAAAGCTCATTAGTCTTGTGAGAAGTGACTGCTTTTTTTGTCTTGCCTCTCAACAGATAAAAGAAAATGGTGGTACAATGAAATTGCATATTTGCTTAGTGACATGATACATACTTGCAATGAGCACGGTGCCTGTGTTCACAGTAAAAAGCAACAGCTCACGCTTGGTTAGATGCTTACATACGTTTAACAGCTTTAATATCTTACATTTAACGGCACGTGAATGCAAGCGTCCAAATACAAACCACTGTGATTCTGTATTTTAAATGCTGACATGAAGCAGACAGATTTTCATGTCTTCCCTTTTATCTATTTTTTACACCTAATTTTAGGAGTATGGCTTCCTTTTAGGTTCCAGAAAGGGGAAGCATTGGGAGAAAAGAATCCCATGTTTCAAGAAGTCATTATCGCGTATGTGCATGCTCGCGAAGCCACTTCACTAAAACCACTCGCGCCTGGAGCAATGAAGGCCTGTAACTGTGTACACTGTGGTGCACACCTTACATATTATAAGCCGGAGAGTCACTTGGAATTGAAAATTATTTAAAAAATGTAAAATTGTGGTTTTTCCTTCTGTTAAATAGTCACATGAAAGCTTCTGGCAGGCATTTGACATTTTAATTAGGGTGACTCAATCTACTTGCCAACCAAGTAAGGTAGTGGAGGTAGAGATGGTGTTCAATGCAAAGGACTGAGAGCATCTGAGTAGAACACTTGTTCATCAATTGGTGGATGTGAACATATAGTGTTAAGCAAAAGCCCTTTAGTTTCATGGCTTCTGTAAACAATATTTATAAGGCAAAATAAAATTAAAGCATTTTTGCACATGGTAAATTTCTGTACTCAAGATAGAGTGCACAGTGAGGTGATGTATTAATCTTCCCAGACACGTATGTATTGGTTTTGAGACGAAGATTCTGTGAAGAGCGATAATTTTCCTTTATTTAGCGCATCTTAACCACTTCAGTAGCAAAAAAGCTTTGGCTTCACGTAGTTGCTCCATTGTGCAAGTATATGCATAGTTGCATGCGAAATCCACGTGTATGGAAGGGATATGTGAAACAGAATGGTGCCATTCTCATTTTTTTTGCTTTGTTTGTCTTTTTGTGCACTTCCCTGCCTGTAATTATGCTTATGTCACCTTTGACGCATCATATTCATCACATCTGATTTTTGGTTCACACCTGAAGCCATGCTATACTTTGGTTAGATTGCATATTCAACGAGTCACAATAATTGATTATGTAATTATGCAAGCTGCTCCTCAGAAGTATAGCGTTCTTACCGTAATGGGAATGAAAAGCTACCATATATGACAAGACATTTGATGCGCAAGATTTTAATGCCAATGCTCCTTTCAGTTTTCTAGTCATTTGCTACACACTAGATAATATTGTAAATTGCATTTTATTTATTTGTGAGAAAGTGTGACGGATCAATCCCAACATCACCAGCAAACTACTTTAGTAAGGAGGCCAACAGAATAGGAGATATGATGCGCCTCTGTACCGCTTTGAGATCGGGCAGGATATGGCTGCGGAACCACGACAAGCCACACTTAGAAACAATGGGGTGCAGCCCATACATGAATAACTGTATGGGTGCAGCCCATACATGAATAAATAAGGAGCACGTGGTACAGTCGTTCACCATCGCTGTGCGGACACCAGTCTCGCTTACCACAAACACGTCGCCCATCTTCCGGTTAGCCGCAGCCATGTCGCCTTTCGTCCCCTGCGACTTTTGACCGCACCCTTTCGGAAAACTAAGAAATGCAGCCTTCGGAGGTGGTGCAGCATTGCCTACTACTGCAGCAAATCCTCTGTATCTGCCTACAAAGAGAAGTGTAATTGACATTAAAATAGACGGCGTACCTGTAGAAGCATTCGTCGACACTGGAGCCCACGTATATGTGATGAGTGGTAGCCTATGTAGACGTTCAAAAAGGGTTATAGTTTTTCTCCCACGTTCGGCAGCCACCTTACCAGACTCGCTGCCATTCTTGCGGTCTTCCGAAAAGCCGGCCTCCAACTGAACTCCACGAAGTGTCAGTTCGGGCGCCGTCAGATTACCGTGTTGGGACACCTCGTTGACGCATCCGGTGCACAACCTGATCCGGTAAAAGTTCGCGCCGTTCGCAGTTTCCCTGTGCCACGTTCTGCTTCTGACGTGCGCTGCTTCGTCGGCTTGTATTGTTACTTTCGCCGTTTCATCGAAAACGTCGCCGACGTTGCTCGGCCTTTGATAGATCTTCTGAAAAAGAACACGCCATTCTCACGGGGTCCGGAGCACGCTCACACGTTCGCGGCTCTCATCGGTTTTCTGACCACCCCTCCCATACTTGCCCACTTTGATCCATCTGCACCGACCGAAGTCTATACTGACGCAAGCGGCCACGACGTCGGCGCTATTCTCGCCCAACAGCAGAATGGTACCGAGTGCGTCATAGCTTATAACGCCAGCCGCCTGCTGTCCCATCACGAGAAATTACTCACTCACCGAGCGGGAGTGCTTGGCTTTAGTTTGGGCTGTCGCCAAGTTCCGGCCATATTTGTGCGGCCGCACGTTTTCGCTCGTTACAGACCACGACGCCCTCTGCTGGCTGTCTACCCTCCGGGACCCGACAGGACGGCTTGGTCGCTGGTCACTGCGGCTCCAGGAATTTTCATTTATTGTCAACTACAAGTCTGGACGTCTGCACAAGGACGCTGACTGCCTCTCTCGTCACCCCGTGGATGCTCCTGATTCTGCTGCGCATGATCCGGTCACCTGCGTGATGGCTTTTACTGACATGACCGGCATGGGGGCGCTGAGCAAGAACGCGACGAATCCTTACAGTCCATCATCACCGGAGTGCAATCTGGCCGCACCGACCGGCACGTGCCGCATGTTCGTGCTGCACGGCGGCATCCTCAACCGCCTCAATATCAACCCTGACGGCCATGAGTCGCTCCCTGTCCTTCCTCGTCATCTGCGATCCGTCGTCCTCGAACAACCTCACGATGAACGGACAGCGGGACACTTGGGAGTTTTGCGTACATATGAGCACGTACGACGCTGGTTTTTCTGGCCAGGCCTCTAAAGCTCTGTGCGTCGTTATGTCGCAACTTGTGAATCGTGTCGGCGCCGGAAGAAACCGCCCCTGCCACCTATCGGACGACTCCATCCAATCGAAGTTCGCTCTGAGCCTTTCTTTCGCGTAGGCTTTGACCTGCAGTGCTTGGCCCTTTTCCGACAACGACTAGAGGGGGAATAAGTGTATCGCCGTCGCTACTGATTACGCGACACGCTACGCGATAACGCAGGCGTTGCCGACTTGTAGCGCAACTTAGATCGCCGCTTTTTCTCCTCCACGACGCTATTCTCCACCACGGTGCACCTCGACAGTTACTTACAGACCGCGGCCGCTCGTTCTTGTTTCGAGTTGTCGACGACCTTCTCCGCTCTTGTGCCACTGAGCACAAGCTGTACACCGCCTACCACCCACAAACGAACGGTCTTACGTCTCAACCGAACGCTCACAGAGATGCTGGCGATCTACGTCTCCAACGATCACCGCGACTGGGACGCCACGCTGGCCTACGTGACATTCGCGTATAACTCGTCCCGACATAACACCGCAGAACATTCACCCTTTTATTCTTTGTATGGTCGCGAGCACACACTGCCGTTTGCTACCATCCTCCCTTCTGTGCCACGTGTTGCAATTGAGCATCGACGGTCATCGATCACGCTCACATGGCGCGCCCCAAGTCTCCCGATCTCGTTCATTAGCCTCGCAGCATATACAAAAAGAGCGTTACGACCGGCGCCGTCGCGATGTTAAGTTCGCCCCAGGTGCTTCCGTGGGTGCTCCTTTGGCCACCATGTCGTCGGGTCGACCTCTCCCGGAAGCTTCTCTCTCGCTACACAGGGCCTTATGAAGTCCTACGTCAAGTTAACGAGGTCAATTACGAGATCCCTCCGTTACAGTTTCATCCATCCTCAAGTCCGAAGCCTGTTGACATCGTGCTCGTTTCGCGGCTGAAGCCATACTTCGCTAGCAATTCTTCGCCTAACATGCGCCGGGACGGCGCTTCAGCACCACGGGGTCCTGTTACGGAAGGATAAAAGAAGAGGGCGGAAGAAGAAGATCGCGAGACGCTGGCGGCTGCGTGTTGTTGCTGGTCAGCCATCTTAACTACTCTGGCACTGCTTGTATACATAGTGTAAGTACAGTCTTTCCATGCTCCCAACATCCCCGTAACAATATATCCATTAAGTCAACCCGCCGAGTGTGACACTGAACTGACGCGCGTGCAAAGTTTGTGCAGTGAGTTGTGTATTTCTGCAGACCTTGTGCCAATTGTACATACCTACATGGTATGTACAAATTTCTCGAGGATATGTGCTCATGTGCTGTATCTGAAGGCGGATGCCTATAGCTCACGGTATGATTTCGTCATCATTCATCATCCTTCCTTAATTTCCTCTTTCTCCCCTTTCTCTTTCCGCCCAGTAGAGAAAAGAGGAAAGCCTCTCCCGTTCGACGTCCCTGCTCTTAAGTCTTCACTAAACTCTCATTACATCTCTCTCTCTCTCTCTCTCTCTCTCTCTCTCTCTCTCTCTCTCTCTCTCTCTCTCTCTCTATTTCGTGTCCTGCGCTAATACCTCAACCTTGGCCAAAAGGGGTCAGAAAGAGCTACAGGAAACTAGCTTAGTCATGGCTAAGCAGTCTTCCCATGATCGATTTTTCATTTATTTGACATGAAACTGTTGACTATACGCGGGGAAATGCGCTGCAAGTGAAGAAGCAACGCCTAGCGGGACCCTCCAAAGTGGAACTACAGTTGCACAAAAAGTGTGACAGCAGAATAGAAACGTTAATCTGGTACATATAAAAAATATATATATAAAATGAATAAGGGATAAAAATGCAAGAACGCATACATGTGAAAAACGCATAGGCAATATGAACATAGAAGAGCGCTCTGCATGTATTATTATTATTATTATTATTTGTTTTGAACACATATACACATATATACAGTTAACAGGAAAGGGAAGGCGAGGAGCAGGCTGGCAACTGCCACCGGAAGGGGCACAACGCCTGCCTACTCTTCTGAAGGGAGGTGACAGCAACACAGAAATGGAAGATAGGAAGGAAGGGAGGAAAGAGGAAAGGAAGAGCAACAGGACAAATCTAAAGACTAAAGTAGAACACAGTACACTAGCACGTTGTTCCGCCGAGTTTCGACTCTGCAGCCGGAATTAAAGTGACGCCGCATCGAACAGCCTCCACAATTATCTATTACATCCATGGCTAGTTTGCTACGTACACACACACAAAAAAAGAACTCTAAACACTAGAGCTTATTCGAACAAAAACAATCGTTATGCAGTAGACTTGAGATGTGAGAAATTACGCGAGGAGTAATTGGACTTACTCACGGCTTTATTATTTTCCAAACTTGTGGTTAAGTTCCTTCATATACTTAACCTTCGCGAAATGTTCACAACCTTCGCGAAATGCGAAGGTTGTGGGTTCGGTTCCCACCTGCGGCAAGTTGTTTTTTCATCCACTTTAATTTCCATTAATTTATCGTTTCATTACTTCATTTATTAAGCACAAGTAATTTCCCCTATTTTGTCCTTGGTGTCAGTGTTTGTCGGCTTCTTATGATATGACTAATAAAAATCGGGCCCCTCGGTTAACCCCCTTTCTTCTCGTTCATATACTTAACGTTGTTTAAGCAACTTCTGATCTGGAGATATTGTGAACTTGTGAGCCACAGACTGTCCTAGTTTTGTTGCTCCTTTAAGTGAGATGTCTATATGTGCACGGTAATCGTTGAAAATGCTGCGATGTTAGAAGAAAGGTAGAGATCATTATTAAGGGCAAAGCTTCTCGTTATGCCACAGCACTGTCATGTTATATAGTCAGACGTCACAGGTTTCAAGTTATTTTCGCATGCTTGGGTCGTTTCTGATCAGGAAAAGGTTCCCGTAGCTCCCTAGGTTGAACATTTGGTTCCTTTAATTTGCAGTAACTAGTCAGGAGCATGCACTCGGCGAAAACGTGTGACGTCACAAGCAGCTAGTGAGAGAACCAGTGTGGCGTCGTCACCGTTGGTGCTCCAGTGGTGTTATCGATCAATCCGGCTCAACTTCATATTCCCTTTCCGCGTCTGTAGAGTTATCTGCCAAGCTGTTCGTACTATCACTAGAAACGTTGATGATGAAATACAAACATTAGGTTAGATGAGAGAAAGGTCAAACCGAGGGCCCCCATATTTTTTTAATGTTCGACCATATAAAGCCGACATGCAATGGGCTCATTGGCATTCTTTTGGCTTCGTTGTCTATTGACTTTATACTAGACAACGTCGCTCCGTTAGCGGCATTAAAATAGAGCTTTAGATAAAGGGGCCCCAACGCCTTGCGTCCCCCTAATCTAAAAAAAAAACATTATTTCATGGGCGAGCATGAGTGCGGCACTCGATGCCGAGGTCAGCCACGTGTGCGACCTTGCCAAGCCGAAGGATATCTGTATATATAGTTCAACCCGGCTCTGGTGTTCTGCTCGGCTAGCTGTTTCCGTTACCCTCTCTCCTGTATAAAGGCCACAGATGTGTAGCAGTATGTAGTTGTATGCGATACCAAAAAAAAAAAAAAAAGAACAAGAGACAACGGGTATGTCTCAGACCTGCGCAAGCATCTAGCATACCACACGTTTTAGTGAAAAGCCCTCCCTCGCCCATTACCTCCCTCGTGTGTTCGCTTGTTTCAGATCGCTAATTTCTAAATGCCATCACTGAAGTAGCGGCAACACGACGGAGTCATTTACATACGTTTGTAGATACGACTATCGGCGACTTAGCAGACCACTCGATCAGTAATGATTTTTCCCGCGTATGGACCATCTTCTCTTTGTGCACGCTTAGCGAGTATTCCGCGCGTGAATGGCAAATTACTTAGATTTAGAAGAGCCCCTTAGAAGAACCCTACCTATTTATGTACACTGTGGCGAGGAGAGCATATATGTCGCCTCGAAAAAGACAAGCCCACTTGTCGCAACGTTGGCTCCCACTTTCACCTCGCTCTCGTTTTGCTCGTCGTCTAGAATTTCCATCTCCCGCCTTCCCCCTGTTTCCCCTAAATTACTTAGGTTGACATATAAGGTAACTGAGTAATACTTGTTGGGGGGCTAGTTGGTACATGTTTCCAGAAGAGGGTTGTAGCGCCGAAAAACACAACACACAGCAAGCGAGACGGGACAGGCGCAACCAGAAGAGGGTTGTAGCGCCGAAAAACACAACACACAGCAAGCGAGACGGCACAGACGCAACCAGAAGAGGGTTGTAGCACCGAAAAACACAACACACAGCATGCATCCACTTTGTGTACCATGCTTGCCCTGTGTGCTTGAGTGTTTTGTGCACTGGGAACCGGTCGGGGAAGGGGACTGACACTTAGTCAGGCATTTTTGTGCCTTTTTGTCAGCCTCCAGAGATTCTCTGTATTTTTTCTGTCAAATAAACATTCATTCAAAACCACTTGTTAGATGATCTATTAGAGGTGTTTTCAACGGCGCATTTGTCGCGCGCGGAAAACTAATTCCTGCGATCGGGGCCTAAGCGAGATGGTCAACACCTCGTCGAAAGCGAGGGCCGGACCACTGGGAGGCACCTCGATGATGAAGTGCTGCAGGATGGTGGTAAGAAATATGAACGTCTCCATGTTGGCGATCATCTCCCCGGGACAAGAACGTTTACCTGTAAGCAAGCGACGTTTTCGATAAGGATGTTTTGTTTCTCTGGCATCAAGAGCACGAGATATGCTGTTTCATGCTATTCTTTGCGTCAGTCAATACTATGAACGTGAATACCTGATAATGGAGCTGTAGAATAGCAGAATACGTATCCGGCAGCGGCAGCACTCGTAGCGACACCTGATGACGTTGTGATCAGCGTAACGCGGTAAGAACACCCATGTGCTCCCCACAACTCTTTGCTTAGAGAGTAACGATACAAATTTTGTGTTGATTATGGCGCTGCAAATGCGTTTAGGCCAGCCAGCAATCGTTGTGCTGATGGTGACTGTAACAAAAGTTCTGCTTCGGCTTAGCATTGGTTGACCACAGTGTCACCAGGTGTCACCACCTAGCGCCGCTTGTCTCCCCCCCCCCCCGGTGGGGGGTGGAGGAGAACATTGAGGCACCCCACTGGTACTAGGTGACGGTGATCATTACGCGAGCCGCCTATTTGTCGGCGCCTCGTTTCAAAGGGTGTGCCCATAGACATCATCGTCATCGATCATCATCACTCACATTTACTTTTACTGCGGCGCATATGTCCACACTACATGATGTAAGTGCCGACTGTGCTGTACCTCATTATGGAGGTGTTTAGCTTGACGCATGCGTATTAGCGGTTGCGCATTAACGTGATACCGTGCTGGGTAAACCCAGCCCTTATCTCACTCCTTCGTGCGTGCGCTTAGGCTACCCGCCTCATGGGGAAGAGGGGAGGGGGAGGAGAGGACGGAGCCAAGTCCCTCTTCGAAATGCAATGGTTCGAGCCTAAGGCTTCTCTTGTTCACCGATATCTACCCTTGCTCCCTGTCCTTTACTCCTGTTCCACCCCCTACGTCTCGCTTTGTCTCATTTGCCTTTCTTTTTTACATGTAGCGTCTTAGCACTGTCTTTATAGACGCTGCGGAAAGAAAATGAGGCACGAAAGACGACATCGCCACGCTCTTACCGTATGAGAAAGGGATCAGCCTCTCAGGTTTGCTGGCTCGGGTCCCTCCTTCGACCAAGAAGCGCTCGGGCCGGAAAACTTCTGGGTCTTCCCAGAAGGACGTGTCGTAGAAGATGGACCTCAGCGAAGGGACCACGATGCTGCCTCGCGGTATGACGTAGCCGCTTATTTTCGTGTCCTCGCTGGCACTGCGGCGATAGCGCGGAGAGATCACATCAGGGAACAACAAAAAAGTTGCTTAGCGCTACTGAGACCTAAAGTAGAATGCGTCAAGCTATATTACAAGTAGCGCTATGACTTAGGTGCTGAAAACTCGAGAGAATGAACTCGCAAGCCCTTTCCATGCACGTAATGGAAGGTACTGTAGGTAATTACGGCGCGAATCCAAAGAACTTCACACCACACAAGGATACATATACAATTTATAAGCGCAGGCTACCAACTGATCTCGTTAAGTGAAAAAGAAGATATGTCCATACATACTTTCGATCCAACCTAGAGAGCGTATGTACCGACACCGCTCTGGAAGGTAACTGGGCTGTAGGTTGTCTATTTAGGAGCAACGTTATAACTGCTCGTTATCCTATAGGTGCGGGTATCTCGACGACATTCCTCACGGAGAGACCCACAACGTAAACCAGTCTGAACGCACGCGGCGGCGTTCCCAAATTGGACCAAGAGCAGGAGGAGGGGGAAGAGGAGGAGGTCTTCGCGAAGAGAAAGTCGAAGTCAGCCGGAAGCAGCGTCTCTCTAAAGCCCGATACTATGAAGCTACGAACAGCGCAAACCAGAGACGTCCTTGTTTTGCGAGCTCACCATCGCATGAGGCCGAGAGGGTTGATCGGCTCGTAGCGCGCCACTTCCCAGATGAAGGCCTGCGTGTACGGCATCCTGCTCCGGTCTTCCCACACGACGCGAGAGCCATGACCGCTTTGACCGAGCACGACGTCGATCTCGGCCCGAACGCGGTTCTGCACCTCCGGCTTGGCGGCGCACGTCAGTACGAGCCACTCTATCGCCGAACGCACGGTCTCGCTCCCGGCACCGAAGATGGAGGACGCGTTGCTCTTGAGCCCGTCGTCTGCAACAAAGCGCGTGGTCGACGACAGATGGCGCTTAAGAGAGGCAGTAAAGAGAAACATAGCATGCGTTAAGACTGATGAAGTGTTCTTTCAAAATACTGTTTTCGTTCATTGCGCAGTAATATAGGTTGATTAATGGAAGAAAAAGAAAGGGGGGAGGGGAGATCAAAGTTCTTTTTTTTTTTCAAGTTTAGCGCCGGAACTGGAGCACCCCATACGTCAGTGTTACGTCACCGATATTTTTTTTTCTTCCCGTATTCACGCCTCCCCGTGGCTCAATAAAGGTTTCCGAAACATGCTAAGTTTAGTATCTGACATAACTTTTTTCTTTTTAGAATTACAATGTATTCCACATTTACAGACAAGAAATTAACGAAGACCTAGCAGATGCCATCAAAATTTACGACGTCATGGGAAACTGGTGCGTGAACTTCAAAGAAGAGTTGCTACCTGTCCTTCGCTCTTGCGTCTTTCCTGGCTTACAATGTCCCTATTGCGGTAAAAGTGGCTTCGTTTTTTATGGTAAAAGGCCAGTTGACTACTACAGGCAGAATTAGTTTTCTCTTTATCCTCACTTCAGAAAGACACTTATTGTGAATAGTGGAGTGAGCTGTTGATAGCAAAATACGCCTTTGCAATAGCGAAACGGCAACTCTTATCCTGAGAGGGGGTAAGCCAGAAAGACTCGAGAACCATCAGGACAGGTCGTGACGCAACTTTGAAGTTCCCGTACTGTCTGACAGTGACGTCACGGGTTTCGGCAACGTCCATGCGGGCCTGGCCAATCGTTCCTTGGTCAGGAAAAGGACATACTGTCAATCTCGAGGAACAAATTGGGCTCAGTTTGGCATGTTTCGAAAACTGAATGTAAACAACGGGTGGAGAAATATTCGTAATATTTCTCCAAGCGCCGAGTGCATATGGAAAGGTTCATAAAAGTGAAATTTGCCATCCTCCAGAATAAAGCCCGAAGCCATTAAGCAGACCGAAACACATTTCAGGGAAACGGAGAGCTTCGCAAGTGGCGTCGAGTTCCATCCGCCTCCGAGGATTGAACTCGACATCACCGCCTTCACTCGAAGCGCTGAAACACGACTAAAGCGAATGAATTCTGCAGGAATTCTCAAAGTCGACGCAGATGCACGGAAAAAGAAAAACGTTTTATCAGTTTTCTTAGGAGCTTCGTGCAACAATCCGATGGACGCTAACCTTGGCGTGTTGAATCTACTACACGTTGCTGTACCACATGGTTTAAAGGAGCCCCGAAGGAGGTTGAAGGCTGTACGGGTTCATGTTCGTTGAAAAACGCGCTGCAGATGGCACAGGGGCCAAGGAAACAGGAAGACGGTGCCACTGGACAGGGAATATTAGATGGGGCTTGAACTCAATATTCATCGAATGGCAATTACTTTACACACTCACGCGTGAAAGTCTTCTTTTCTTGCTCTGGTCGTCTCATCTCACTGAGAAAAGCATCAACGTAGTCACGAACCACACCGTCCTGATAGGTTTTCTCGTGAAGGCCTATTAGGGTCCTGTAGAGAGAGAAAACAAGGAACACAAGGAGGGTGTCTAAATAGCGTTTCACTGTATCACAATGTGTGAAACCCAATCTTGTCAACTTAAGGAATTTTAAGCAGGCAAGATCAAAGACTCATCGCCTAAAACTGAAACTGAAAGAACTTGCAAGTTCAGATCTCCCACGCGTACGGTGATGCTAGCTGGTATACATGTATATTCTCTACTCGGTCAAGAGGCGCTTAATTCAGCCACATGCTGACCATCTTGCGCTAGCAAGGCGAAGAGCTATGCTCCTTGGGGAAGCCTGTGAGCTAACTTAGCAAAGTTTCCGCAGCGCGTATTGTGGTGCCATCTAGAAGGCAGTCTACGAATTGTTTCTGTTGCCTCCGAAATATCGGTGACGACCTTTGCGTTTTCTCCCACACTTTATCTTCCTTTTTCGGTCATAAAACATACAAAAGGGTTTCAGCCAAGAAGGCATGGACCAGTGAAAACAGTAAGTAGTACAATTTTGCGTGATTACAAATCTCGGAGGCACCTGTGACACTCAAGCAGCTTCAGACAAGGCGCCCCACTAACCAATACAAATACTAAGCATAACTGGCGATCACAATTAAAGTTGTGCATGATTACCCATCTCGGAGCCGCACATGACGTACAAAAGTCTCCAGCCAAGCAATCTCACGAACCAATACAGAGACTTCCAATTTGTCATCGCAAGTATAGAATGTCTGGTAGACCCGCGCAACCCCGAACTCGAGCTACTTGGGCAGCCCACTCACTCTGAGAGGCGATCCCTTCGTATCAAGGCGCTCCTGAGCCTCCCGCATGCTCCTATGCGAAGGACGGACAGCACTCTGCGCAGCCACGGGAAGAAGTTGATGGACGAAATCTGTGCCGCCAACGCCGGGATCCCATCGGCGAGCTCGTCCAGCTCGACACGCTCGGGGCTGCCGTATTCTAACCTACGGCCGTACACCAGCGCCGTGATGACGTTGGACGTGCTCGAAGACAACAACGAGGCGATGGCCACGGGCTCGCCCTTGCGAGACGCCAGCTCACGAACCACGTACGACAGTTCGTCCTGCATGCGGCAGGGGTCACGTCGGCGACGGTTCAGTAAAACATAAGATCCTGGTGAAACGTACACGCCGTTCCTTGCTCGCTTGGCTTGCTTTCCTGATATGCTTGTGATAGCAACGTGTGCTTTATTTTCGCGAATGGCGACGCGCTGCGATCGCGATTTTGCCCGCGTTAGCGCAAGTTCTGCTTCAGTTATGATAAATTTAAATTAGATTGTTAGGTTTTACGTGCCACAACCACTTTCTGATTATGAGGCATGCTGTAGTGGAGGACTCCGGAAATTTCGATCGCCTGGGGTTCTTTAACGTGCTCCTAAATCTAAGTACACGTGTGTTTTCGCATTTCGCCCCCATCTAAATGCGGCAGCCGTAGCCGGGACTCGATCCCGAGACCTCGTGCTCAGCAGTCTAACACCATAGCCACTGAGCAACCACGGCGGGTGGTTATGATAAGGACTTCTGCGCCCGCAATGGGAATGTAGCTACTTCGGACGGTTATGCAAAGTTCACCGATTGCTCACTGCGCTTAAAGGGCCCCTCACCAGGTCTGGGCATTTTGAGCTGATAGATAGATAAACTTTATTAAAAGAATAATCAGAAAAACCGCTAATGGTCGGGGCCCCTAGTCCAGGGCTCCGCTGGCTCTTGCCATTTTCTCAGCTCTCTTTATCAGCTTGAGCTGGTCGTCGAGGGCCGAGCTGGACTGCAGTGCCTCCCATTGCTCCCTCGCGGTGTCTGGGTGTTCTGTATTGTGTAGTGTGCACTCCCACGTAATGTGGTATAGGGTAGTTGTGGCCCCACACCACAGGCATTCGTCCCTGTAGGCTGTGGGGTGTATCCGACGTAATATGTGTAGGTTCTTGTAAGTGCCTGTCTGGAGCCTACGTCAGGCATCGGCATCCTCTGTCTTTAGATTGCGATGTGGTAGTGGATATCACAAGCGACGCCCTCTGTGGTAGTTCACGATGGCTGAATACTCGAGGTCGACAGGGTCCGGGTCTTCTGCAGCCGGCGTGATGAGTGCTCGGTTATGTACGAATCCTCGAGCTGCTCTGTCGGCCTGCAGGTTGCCCGTGATGCCAGTGTGGCCCGGTATCCGGATGATGGTTTGGGTGGTGAAGTCCTCAGAGTCCTCCTTGAGTGTTCGGGCTAGCACTTGTGCAGCACGTCTTCCAATTCTTCCCTGTAGGAAGTTGCGCCAAGCCTGATGGGATTCCGTCAGGATCGTCAGTGATTGATTTGCGTGTAGGCCCTCGCGGATGGCTAACGCAATGGCCAGCTCTTCGACTTCCGTAATCGTTCAGGGGCGGGTCGATGCAGCGGAGGTAACGTGGCCTCGGTAGTCGCATGCCACTGCAACTGCGCCCTTGTTGTTCGTGCCATACATGGCAGTGTCCGTAAAACGGGCCGTGGTATTGAGTCTGAACGCTTTCTCCATGTACTGGGCCCTTGCTCTCCTCCTGCCGGAGTGTAGGTTAGGGTCCATGTTGCGTGGTATCGGGGCAACGTGAAACCTGTCTTGGACGTGACGAGTTATCAAGCAGGTTTCTTGGGTTCGTGTTGTTATAGCTGGGAACCCCAAGGTTTGTAGGACCTGCCGGCCCGTGCGAGTCCGCGCAAGTCTCTGTTGTTGCGAGATGTAAAGGGTTTCTGTCAGTTCGCTGAGGGTGTTGTGCAACCATAGCGCCAATAATTTTTCAGTAGATGTACTCATCGGCAGGCGGATCGAGAGCGGTCTTGAAAGTCATCCTCAAAAGTGTGTCGGCCTGCTTTGTCCCGGACTGTGTGAGGTGTTAGTATGGCAGGCTGTATGTGATTCTGCTCACCGCCAAGCTTCTGACCGGTCGGAGGGTGTCCCTTTCCTTCATGCCTCTGTTCTTGGATGTTACGCGGGAGATCATGCGTGATATCGCCTTGACACTGGTTTTGAGGCGTGTAAGGGTGTGTGGCCCGCTGGTTGGACTGCAGCCACATGCCCAGCACCCTCAGCAATGGCTTCTCTGGTATGAGGCCCCCGTTGAGGCGTACCTCTTCTTGTTGGGTTTGTGGGGACTGTGTGATTACCTCGGCCTCGCCAGACTCGTACGAGCTCAGATTTTTTGGAGGAGCATTGTAGTCCCCGTTGGCTGACGTATTCTTGGATGAGATTTGCTGCAGTTTGGAGCCGTTCTTCTTTTTCAACGAGGGACCCTGTTGTGGTCCAGAGTGTTATGTCGTCTGCGTACATTGCGTGCCGAAGACCTGCTACGTCCTGCAGTTTGCTTGCGAGGCCGATCATGGCGACGTTGAACAGCATGGAGGAGATGACAGCACCTTGTGGTGTGCCCTTGTTGGGGGGGTGGTACACTGGAGTCTGGATCTCTCCCATCTTTAGCTCCGCCCTGCGGTGGCTCAGGAAGCTGTGAACATACTTGTACGTTTGCTCGCCGCAGTTGGTGTTGGCCAGCCCTTCTAGGAATCCTTGGTGGTTGACGTTGTCGAAAGCCCCTTTGATGTCAATTTCTAGGAGGACGTGTTCGCCGCTGCGGGAAACGTTGCTAAGGACTTCTTCCTCGATTTGGAGTAGCACATCTTGTGTGGACAGCCCTGCGCGGAAACCGAACATGGTGTCCGGCAGCTGTTTGTTATCTTCTAAGTGTCTCTGTAGTCTCGCGTTTATAATTTTTTCGTACACCTTGCCGAGGCAGGATGTGAGCGAGATGGGTCTGAGGTTTTCAACTGCCAATTTCTTGCCCCATTTGGGGATCATGATTATTCGTGCGTGTTTCCACATCGCAGGCATCGTGCCTTGTTCCCAGTGTTGGTTGCGAAAAGCCGTGAGCGCGGAGATACACTTGCCGCTCAGGTTTCTGATCATGGAGTTCGTGATCTGGTCTGTGCCCGCCGTTGTGTTACGGGTGGTGGCTGCGATGACCGCTCTCATTTCGTTTTCTGCGATAGGTTTGTCCATTAGTGGGTTGGGTTGTCCTGTGTAGGGTGTTCTAAATGGTTGTGTGGGAGCGGGATCTCCATAGCACTTGGCCTTTATGGCATCGATGAGGTCTTGTTGGCTGCCTGGGTAAGTGTGTAGTAACCGCTCCAGAGCCCTGTGTCCTTCTCCTTTGGTTTTGGTGGGGTCCAGGATGGCTTTGAGGATGTATCACGTCTTGGCCGTGTCTAGCGTGCCACCGAAGGAGTCATAGAATCTATAGCAGTTTGCGGAGGCGAGTTGCATGGCATATTCTTCCGCTTCCGCTGTTATTTGTGCTATGCGCGTCTTCAGTTTCCTGTTGTATTTCTGTTTTTTCTAGCGGCGGGTAAGGCCCCGTTTGGCATCCCACAGGTGTAGTAAGTGGGGATCCACCTCTGGGGTCTCTTCCGTTCTAGCGATTTCCTTTGTGTGGCGTTGTTTATGTCGACGGAGGTTGTCGCATCAGTCTTCCAGGTTCGTGATTGTGTCGGCGTCCTGTTCTTGCGCTTCCCTGATTTTTCGCCAGTCAGTGAGTTTAGCTGTGCCGATCTGCCTGCGTAGGCGTCCAGTCTGAAGTGTTATGTTTAATATGCAGTGATCGCTGCCTAGGTTTTCGAGTGTGTTGAGCTGACAAGCGCAGACCATACATTGCGCGATAACGATCGTGTCTGCAAGGTATTACATCGCTACACGCCGCATAAAGACCTGAAATTTCAAACCGAACGCCCGTTTTCCCTTCTCCTCGCGGACGCGGCGCTCCAAGCCAGACGGTGACGTAGACGTGCCCCTGCGCCTACGTAGTCGTGTTCGCAGTGTGACGTCGCTCGTGGTGACACTTGAATTCGAGAATTATTCAACACAACATCTGTTACCTGTGCGATCTGTTGCATGAGCTGACGAATTGAAGTTCAGAGAAATAATAAAACACAAACAGAATGTCTGCGCGTTTTTTTTTTACTTCGCACCGAAGCAGAAAAGATGTACTTCCGCTTCGTCTGCTCGCTCCCCCGGTCGTGCAGTCACGTGGGCAGGTACCGAAACTACGCAATTTTCTACTGTGTTCCAGCGCGTGATCATGCTCTGCGATCCACTCGTTCTGCGTCAGTATTCGTGTAGCACTGAATTATACCGCTAGTCATGTTTCCTTGTGCACAGCGCGCATAATCGTCCGCCGCGTGGAGAGGCAACAGCTCGTGCGCGAAGCCGTCGGCGGAAGTGCGTAGCGCAGAAAAAAAAAAGCGAGGAGCAAAAAAAGAAAAATGAAGGCGGGGACCATGACATATGCGTTACGCTATCCTCGAGGTCTGGTATGGGAGAACGCAGGGAAGGAATTTTGCTTGCGTAGGCTAGACGGGGCGAGTGGAGAGAGCGTCTTGCTTGGCAGTGGAGCCCGCCTGCTGAAATCATGGGTTCGCAGCATTGAAATACTTCTATCTCGGCTATTATTGAGCCGATTTGAAAACTTTTTGGGGGAGAACGCTCCCTAGAGGACACGCAACAACTTCCAGCTTATAACCATAATTTGCTACGGGGCCTGGTGAGGGGCCTCTTAAGCTACATGAAGGGAGAGAGAGAGTGCAAGGTGAACGACGTTCTCTCTCTCTCTCTCTCTCAATTTTCTCTTTGATCAAGTACTTTACGAACTCAGGCTGCAACACGGTTGCATTGTGGTTGTGCCACTCATTAATGCTCCACGGAGTGGCACTCGGCTATGAGCACACGTCGCCACTCACGACACTGATTTCTGCGTAACTATTCCGGACATTGTCAAATTCCACCATGCTGATGTTTTGGGCCAATCAGAAAGGCCGTAGCAGCCCTGCGGGCCAATCGGTGCTCACAAGACGGTGAATTCAACAACATGGCGGAATTTTCTTATGTCCACAATAACGCCTCAGAACAGCATCCCCCGGTGAAATCACGGACAACTTCCTGCAGCTAAATGCCCTGTGTTACGTTTCGCCTACGACGCGCGGTTTAGCCGGCGCGGCTGCAACGGACGCCGGGGCTTCGTTCAAAGCGGCAGACATTTTGGCCCGTTCGGCGCCGCCGCTACGCCTCCCCGCCAAGCGCGTCCAGGCCTGTTCTAATGCCACGTGTCTTCATGTGCGTGTGTGTGTGTATGTGCATGTTGGTGCCCACGCTTGTCGAAGCGCGGCAGCCGGGGAGAGGAGCTCCCCCAACTGTGAAGCGAGGGGGTCTGACCGGCGCCGACACGACGTACGCGCCACCTTCTCATTCCATTGTGCCCGAGCGGCGCGGCCCGGCGTATGCGCCACCTTCTCTTCCCATTGTGCCCGAACGGCGCCGGCACGACGGCTACGCCACCTTCTCATCCCATTGTGCCCAAGCGGCACAGTCACGTGCTCGTCTATAGAGGGGTTCCTTCTTGCCCTCAACTGCGAGAGTATAAAAGCAGCTGCCCCCGGACGCCAAGAAGGGCTCCGATTTCTTCTGTTGAGTAACGTGCACTCCCGTCTCTCTACTTCTGTCAACCTGACCGCCAACTCTTTGCGATGTTAGAATAAACAAGTTGTTTTGTTGTTACCAGTCGACTCATGCTTTGCCGGGACCTTCGGATGCTTCCAGTTGTACCCCAGGCCGCCAGGCCAACGCTACCCTTGGGGCTTGCGACCCAGGTGCAACAACGGGCGTCAGCGCCGAGTTCCCAACAACTCGTGCCAGCGGTGCGATTCCAACACCTGGCAGTGGCGAGCCTATTATTAGATCGAAAGCCGAGGTCACTGAACGGATCGCCCGAACTAGGTAAATCGAAGGAGCGCTTTTAAATGAATATTAGAAAAGAAACACATAATCCCTTGAGAATGGTGCGGTGTTCTTTCAAAACGCTCTTTTCGTTATTTAGTGGTAACACATTGATTATCGAAAAAAAAATTGAAGCAAAAGTTCTATTTATTTATTTTCGCGGCGAAAACTACGCGTCGGTATAGCTCGGTGTGACGCCACGCATTTTAAAGAATTTTTGTCCGCGTTTGGACCGTTGTGGCCAACTCTTAAATAGCAACGTTGGTTGCGGCTTAGTAAAGGCTCCTGAAACTTGCGAAGTTCGATCTACAGCTCTTTAAAACAAAGAGAATGAGGTTACTTTTTAACGATAAAAAATTTATTACGCTCGAGCAGATCCGATCAAAATCTACGCAGTCGCGGCGAACTGGTGCCGGAACTTCAAAGCGCCGCCAACCATCCTTCCTTTTCTTTTTGTTCTTCTTCCTCTTTTTCTTTTTTTTGTTCTCGCTGGCCTACCAAACCTCTTACGACGGTAAGAGTGACCTTTTGTTCTGTTATACGGGTGTCACACATTCACATTTGATCGCCATCGTGCTCGATCCGGATCAAATTTTTTGATCGCGGTCGACAATGATCGCTGCTGCACGGTCCAAAGATTCGGATCCAGTTGGGTGATTTCAAGGGCACCAGCTGCCGTTGGTGGGTTCAAAGTACTTATCATATTTGTAAAAGCTTGTAATATATAAACACTATTCTTCTTTTTGCAAGAAAATATGATTTCGTTTGTCATAGTGGGTGAGGCTATTATCGATATTATCGTCTGCTGGTCGTCTGCAACTCTCAGAAATACATGGGCGTCAGCCTATACGATTACGATCAAGAGGCTTTTGTCTATTGTTTCAGCACATTTTTTTTTTCTTAGTAACAATAACATGACGTCAAGAGGAATTTCGCGGAGGGACAGCCGTGGCCGTATCTCACGTGTATATGCGTCTCGAGAGTCTGCGTGGTACCAGATTGAAGGACTCTGGTGGTACTGGTCAGTGTCTTGAACGTCCTGATTGTGAACCGGCGCTGTTCCTTCCAACGCGGCCCGTTGGCCAGAATCATGCCTGCAAGAGGAACCCGTGGTTAAGTGCTTCGCCATTACGCGACCGCAGCATAAAATAGAATCCGAGTACCAAAAAGAAAAAAAGAAAGAAAAAAACTCAGTGCCCTTCCAATCATTTGAGAAGGATGAACAGCGCAACTGTGTATGTAGGACCCTTAATTGTGAACTGAGCTTCCGCCACGGGTCTGCCCGTCATTGCATCATCTTCGGGATCGGCCAATGTATGGGGAGTGGTTAACGCCCCCTTCACCTCTGCCACGGGTCGGCTCGGCATACCACTCTCTTCGGCATCGGCCCACGTATGGGGGTGCTTAACGCCTGCTTCGCCTCCGTCGCGGGTCGGCCCACGTATGGTGAGTGCTTAACGCATATGCTTCACCTCCGCCGCGGGTCGGTCCGGCATCGGGTTATCTTCTGGATCGGCCCACGTATGGAGGTGCTTAACGCCTGCTTCACCTCCGTCGTGAGTCGGCCTGGCATTGTACTATATCTGGGATCGGCCCACGTATGGGGATTTTTTCGCTTAGAACAACGACACGAAAATTTCCTTGGACGGTAGAGGTACACAGCTTCGCTGTAAAAGAACGACGCGATCTCCTATCTCACGGTATGATTTCATCTCATTCGGTATGATTCGGTATGAGCTCTCGGTATGCTTTCATCATTCATCATCATTCCCTACTTTTCTCTTTCTCCCCTTTCCCTTTCCGCCCAGTAAAGGACAGAGGAAAGCCACTCAGTTCAACGTTTCTGTTCTTAAGTCTTCACTAACTCTCATTAGATCTCTCTCTCTCTCTCTCTCTCTCTCTCTCTCTCTTTCGTGTCATGCGGTAATAACTCAACCTTGGCCAAAAGGGGCCAGAAAGAGCTACGGGAAACGGGCTTAGTCATAGCTATAGGCAGTCTCCCCATGATCGATTTTTCATTTATTTGACAGGAAACTGTTGCCTATTATAGCGGGAAAAATGCGTTGCAAATGAAAAAGCAACGCCTGGCGCGGGGCCTTCCAAACTGGAACTACAGTTGCACACAAACTGTGACAGCAAAGTAGAAACGTTAATCTGATACATTTAAAGAAAATATACACAAATACACAATGAATAAGGGATACAAATACAAGCACGCATACAGATGTGAAAAACGCATACGCAATATGAACATCAAAGAGCACTCTACATATATGCATTATTACATAAAAACACTCTAAACACTAGAATTTATTCAAACAAAAACGACCCTTATGCAGTAGATTTGAGATGTGAGAAATTAGGCGAGATGTAATTGACTTACTTGTCGCTTTCTTATTTTTCATATTTATAGTGAATTTCCTTCATATACTTAGCGTTGCTTAAGTAACGTGTGATCAGGTGATCTTGTGATGTTGTGAACCACAGTCTGTCCTAGTTTTGTTGCTCCTATAAGTAAGACGTCTATTCTGGCGCGTCATTAATCCCAAGGCGGATGACATCATAACCTTGATTGACAGCATTGGAAATGTTATTCCAACTAATGAATGTGCGTCCGCACTTAATGATGTTTTCATGCACAACTTTTCATCAACTACAGATATTACTCTTCCATCCACACACGACTACGATTACCAAGCAATGTTTCCCATTATCATTGAACCAGCAGGCGACGTATCAATTGTCTCATCTTTAAATCTGTCTTCGGCTCCAGGACACGATCTAATAAACGCGAAATTTTTGAAAAGCACTAGCTGTTACTCTTGCATTTTTCTAGCAATGATATTCCAACAGTCGCTGGATAAGGGTTGCTTGCCTGCTCAATGGAAGGTCGGGAAGGTGATCCCACCTCATAAGTCGGGTGACAAGCATTCTCCATATAACTACCGCCCTATCTCGCTCACTTCCATACCATGTAAGATAGAACATATACTTGCCTCTAATCTTCCTCGCTTTCTTGAAACTAATTCATTCTTTTCACCATCGCAACATGGTTTCCGCAAGACATATTCATGTGAAACACAAGTAGTTTTATTTACGCATAAGCTAAACGTCATTCTTGATCACTCTTAAACTGCCGACTGCATATTTTTAGACTTTTCGAAAGCGTTTAACGAAGTGTGCCTGCCATAACCTTCTAATGTTTAAGGTGCGTCGAATTAACATTTATCCCAGACTGCTTGCATGGCTTGAGTGCTTTCTTTCTAACCGTTCACAGTTTGTCTTTGCTAATGTGTCAAAGTGACAAAAAAGCAGAGTACAGTCCGGCGTACCTCAAGAGTCGGTACTTGGTCCCTCCCTTTCTTAATTTACAAAAATTATCTACCTTCTTGTGTTTCCTCTAAAATGCATTTATTCGCCGATGATTGCGTAATCTTCAGGGAAATAATATGCGACACTGACATATCTCCTCTTCAATCTGACGTTAACGCTATCCCTACTTGGTGCCAGTCATGGTCAATGGAATTAAATATAAAAAAATGTAAATTTATGCGCGTGTCCAGAACTTCTAACTAGCTTCTTTCTTACTGCCTTAATAATCTCCCCTTAGACCCTGTTTCATCCTACAAATATCTTGCTATCCATATTACTAGCAACCTCTCGTGGTCCATGCACGCTTTTTACGTAATTAAAAACGCTAACCGCATGCTGGCATACCTAAAACCCAATTTCACTAAGGCACCGTCTTGCCCAAAATTAATGCTATACAAGTCATTGGTCCGTCCAAAGCTTGAGTTCGCCGCAGTAGTTTGGGATCCCTTTCAGAAAAACCTAATTCGCTCATTAGAAATAGTACAATATAACTCTGCTCGTTTAGTTTTTTTTTTAATTATAACCGAACTGCCAGCATTTCTGTAATGAAATTAAACCTTGATTTGCATCTTTAGCCTCTCGCCGTAAAGGTCTAAGACTCACTTTTTCATAAGATATTTCATCATCCTTCCCTTCGCGATAAACTTATCTCCCCTCCTCAATACATTTCATCAAGGTTAGATCACAATAACAAAGTTGGAATTTTGTTATGCCAAACCAATGTCATGTCTCATTCATTCCTTCCACGTACATCTGCTGAGTGGGACCGTCAGCACTTCATGGCAATATTAGGTAGCATTGTATAAACAGCAGCATTTAATTCATGTTCTTGTACTACCAATTGTATCTTGTACTACCATCACTGTCTTATATTAGCGTAACACTGTATTGCTGCATTTTATGCAGCGTATTTCACATTTATTAAGCAACACTACAAGAACACTTAGATAACAGTGTATAACTTAGAGCCATCTATTTCTGTACTACTAACCATTTTGTTGCACTGTACATTCTTCTGTATTTGATGTAACCACTCCCCTCTTTAATGCCCCTGGCCCTGAGGGTACACGAAATATATAAATAAATAAATAAATAAATAAATAAATAAATAAATAAATAAATAAATAAACGTGCACGGTAATCGCTGAAGATGCTGCGATCATAGAAGAAAGGTATAGATCATTATTAAGGGTAAAGCTTCCCGCTATGAACTTCGCGTTCAAGTTGCAGCGCTGTCAGGGTACATAGTCAGACGTCACCGGTATTTTCGCAAGTTTGGGTCGTTTCTCATCGGGAAAATGTTCTTGAAGCTCTGTAGGTTGAACATTTGGTTCCTTTGATATCCATTAACTAGTCAGAAGCATACACGCGGCGAAAATGCGTGACGTCACAAGCAGCTAGTGAGAGAACTTCAGTGTGGCGTCGCCACCGTTGGTGCTCCAGTGAAGTTATTGATCAATCCGGCTCAACTTAGTATTGCCTTTCCGCTTCTGAAGAGTTATCTGCCAAGCCGCTCGTACTATCACTGGAAATATCGACTAAGCATCCGTAATGTCCGCGGGCGACTTCTAAGGTGCATTATGTTTTTTAAACCGATTGGAGTGATCATGTTTCACTGTACGGATTGTGCTACGGAATGAAACGCGACAGGGAAACTTTAAAGCAGGGCCCCGGACACGCGCAGTTGTTAGAGAGTGCACTGTCAAGCCGCTACACATTCGGGCCCGTATTCACAAAGCGTTTTTACGCTATAGTAAAGTTCGAAGAACAAAAACCATCAACAGTGACAGCGAACATTATACTAGCGTAGGCTGAGTCTACCAATCAGAAAGAGGTTCTTACGAACAAAAAAAAAGCCTTTGCGGATTCGTCCCCTGGTCACTGGTTCGATCCCACGTCCGCGGGCTTATCTATAAGTAATGGTGGTGGCGCAATGCCAAAGCAACTGCACTACCAGGGGGGGGGGGGGGGGGGGGTTATTTCCAGCACTATACTTGAAGAGGGTTTCTTCACTCGAGCGAAGAGCAGGTGTAGTTTTCCCTGAAAGGTCCACGGATAGTGCACTAGGAGATGTCGCGCACCATTTGCACACATTTCTGCGAGAGCCATGAATTGACGGAATCACGACGACACGCTTTCACGACACGGATTGGGATGCTCAGTCGGAGCAATTGCCAGGCTAACCTTGCCTCTGGCAATGCCCCCAACATCACTGCCACGATGAATGTTCATTAGGTGTTCATCGGATGTTGATGGGTGATTGGCAGATGATGCCGCGATATGCTGTGAATGCACTGCTTGTTGCTCATGAGGTGAGGGTGCTTGACTTGAAAAAAAAAAAACCGCTATCGATGTTCGTTACATGCTAGTGGGCGACAGTGACATTATACCACAGCCACACTGGCGTGCAAGGTACTATCTTCTACAACCAAGACAAACGTGCTTACTTTGAGATTTCTCGTGGACGTTGAGGGGGAATTCATGCGGTCGGTCGAGCAGGGCGTCGTTCGACAGGGCCTCCTTTATGGAGCCGAAGTCGCACAAGAAGACCACGTACCGGAAACCGAGCTGGAGTCTACAGAAAAACCATTTGCCACTTGTGACACGTTACAGCACAGGAGTGAAAAAGGCAGATACTCAATACAACGGGCAATAGTATCGTTAAAACGAAACTTGACATCACGGAATAATGGATATAACAAAGTGAATGAAATTCACCTTGATATCCCCGTAGAGGTATACGTAGTGCAGTAAGTGCAATAATGGATCTAACGAAGGAATTTGTGTCTCCTCCTTCACCGTCGTTATAACAAGGTTTTACTTACAGCGTGTTTTGTTACTGTTGTTGTTGCTGCTGCTTTTAGACTGTGCATGATTTTTAAAGACTGCGTGGGGCAGATAATTCTAGTTTTTGAGCTGTATTACTTAAGCTGGCGCACATAACTCGTATAACACATAACTCATCATCAACCTACCCGAACACGTTGCCGTATTTCTGCTTGAGCCTCTCGATGTCGCGATGTCCGTACTCGGTCATGAAAGGCAGGTAGCCGAGGAGAGGCAGGCCTCGCGGTCCAGGCGGCAGGTCGGGTCGAAACATCCTCCGCAGCGAGAACCACAGGTAGTGCAGCAGCGGTGCCACAAGTGCGACGACCAGCGCCGTGATCGTGCACTCCCACATCACCGCCTCCAGCATGATTGAAGCTGGAGCAACTCTTGGAGCAGTGATCGGTTAGGTTTGACGAATTGTGTGGATTGCGAGGCACGAACCCCGCGGGCTACGCCACTGCTAACTAGCTGAATTCCTATGTTATAATCAACGAGCTCAGCGGAGTAGGTGGTTTTGAGCACAGAGTAGAGAACAGATAGAAGGTTGCGTTTGGGAGCGAAGGGCGGGGGGGGGGGGGGCGACGTTCTTTTACGGGCGAGGGTAGACTGCGGCAGTTGATGACACGGTTAGCCAGGTACACGACCTGTATACGAGCGGATAGTTATTTTCCGCAAGCGTAAGTAAAACTGGGCTCCGACGTTCTATTCGGCTTATACGTTTCCGTTTGTGATTCTCTCATACAAGTCACAGCTGTGTAGCCAAGCATTACGAAAAAGAAGGAAAGAGAGAATGAGCAGCAGATCACTCGGATTCGCGCAAACATTCAGTTGACCGGCCATGTTAGTCACAAGCCTCAATTATCGCGCACTCCTCTCTCTCTCTCTCTCTCTCTCTCTCTCTCTCTCTCTCTCTCTCATATACCATTCGCTCGTTTCAAACGGATGCATGCACCCGTTCTCTTTGCGGAGGGTGTCCTGTCCGTGTGACATGCAACGTTTCAGCTGTGGAGGCTACTGATCTCGCTCTGGCGTGTGACGTCCCAGATATTGCTTGAGCTTGAAGCACTCGATCAAACTCGCAGTCCGCCAAATACATTGCATATATTCGTACCACGACGGCGTCCGAGGTACACCGACCGGTGGTAATTGTAACAAGTAATAAGACGGGGGGGGGGGGGGGTGTAATTGATTATCGCTGGAAGAGGCCTTCGTCCTGCAACTGACATAAATAGAATGACTACGACGACGACGATGATGACAATGAAATACAAACGTTAGGCTGAAGGAGAGGCAGGGGAAACCAAGGGCCTCCATTTTTTTTTTTTTTTATTCGACCACATAAAGCCGACATGCAATGGGTTCGTTGGCATTTTTATGGTTTCGTTGTCTGTTGGCGTTGTACAGGTAACGTCGCTCCATTAGCGACAGTAGAAGAGAGTTTTAGATTACGAGGGCCCCAACGGGACTTGCGTCCCCCTAATCTGAAAAAAAAAAGAACAATTTTTAACGGGCGAGCTCGAGTGCGGCACCTGATGCCAAGGTCACCCGCGTACGCGACCCGCCCGAGCGGATGGATGTCTGTTAGTCAAAGCCTATCGGCTCCGGCGTTCTGCTCGGCCAGCTGTTTCCGTCACCCTGTCTCCTGTAAAGGCTACAGATGTGCAGCCGTACGCAGTTGAATGTGATACAAAAAAGAAGAAGAAGAAAAAACAGGTATGTCTCAGATCTGCGCAAACCGTTTAGCATACCGCACGTTTTAGTGAAAAGCCCTCCCTCGTGCGTTCGCTTGCTTCCGATCGCTCATTTCTAAATGACGCGTCCCTGAAGTAGCGGCAACGCGACGGAGTCATTCACAAACTTCACAAACACATAAGCAGCTCAGACTGATTAATGTCAATGCCCGCAGTACTAAAAATAAAACTGATGTGTTTGAAATTACTGAAGCATGATCCTCATATTACTGTCTTAACTGAGACTTGGCTACATGAAAAAGGTGACGATATATTTCCTCCTTCCTATAAAGTGTTCCGAAAAGACAGGCGCACAAGGGGGGGGGGTGTTGCCGTTCTGATCAAAAATGGCATTTCTGCCCATCTCTTGGAAGATATCCCTGAGATTGAATGTTTGCGCGTCAAGATAAGCTCTTGGGGTCACAGCTTTGTTGTTTACGCCATATAAAGACCGCCGGATACTACTCCCGAATACTTACAAAAATTTGAGGATGAAATGAACAGGCACAGAAGGAATAAGATTATATTGGCGGGTGACTAATTTACCGAACATAGACTGGGAGCGCATTAACACTGGAAACGCGTTCAGCAAGCACACCAACGTTGTCTTCAATATTATGCTACGTTATAACCTGAACAACGTGCTACGCGAACCGACAGGCGTACAGGGCATTTGCAATTCCGTTCTCGACTTGGTATTTCTTAGCCAGGATTTCTCGGAACATTTTGTTTGTATTGAAGAAGGACTTTCCGACCACCGCATAGTGAGCATCACCTTACCAGTTCTACAGACGGCGCAAAAGTATTCATCAGTGCTTAGCTACAAAGATCATTCTCATGCCGAAGATGTGTCTATCATAGAGCACATGGAAAACTGTCTTGTTGATTTTATCAGCACTGATGCCTGTTCTCTGTGGAATCGATTCAAAATTATGTGCCACTACGGCATGAACAAATTCATCCCTAGTAAAAATAAGAAAGTTCGCAAACATGCACCTCGGATGACACGCGATGTTATTCATATTAAACGCAAGGTAAAAAGGTGTTAAAAAAGGTTGTTAAATCCTGTTAAAATAAAAAAGGCGCAGAACTCTCTCGAACAGAAGGTGACTGTTGCAAAGAGTTACTATTATAACAACTCTCTGCCTAACTTTATTAAAAATGATCCTACAAAATTCTGGAACCATACGAAGGAAAGAAAGAAACCGATTTCACAGATAATAATTGAGGGCACATCAATAACTAATGACGAAGACAGCACAACATTTTAATGAGTACTTTCAAAGTATCTTTGCAGTGTCAGATGATTGCATTACTATGCTTCCAGTGAAACAGGTATTTGATGTGGATTCTATTTCTTATGCTGGAATTGTCAACATGTTAGTAAACCTGAAAACCAAAGCTTCTTGTGGCCCTGACAAAATCCCAAATATCTTTCTAAAACCTTGTCCTGAACTTCTTGCCAGCTTTCTTGTACGAATTTTTTCTGCTTCTGTGCTGTCGGCACAACTGCCCGATGAATGGAGAGTGGCCCGAGTTGTTCCAATATTTAAAAAAAAAGAGATCGATTAAGATTACAAAATTATCGTCCCATTTCTCTGACATCACAATGCTGCAAGCTCTTGGAGCACATCGTGGCAAACTATATAAAAGAATTCTTGGCTGAAAACAATGTGCTCATGGAGTTTCAGCATGGCTTCAGAAAGGGTTATTCGACTGTAACGCAATTGGTATCAGTGATTCATTCATTTGCTTTACCTCTAGACAACAATGGCCAAATAGATGTAATATTTTTAGATTTCAGAAGAGCCTTCCATGAGGTTCCGCACGACAAATTGATCTTCAAACTTAGAATTATTGGCATACCTGACATTTTCATAAACTAGATTATTGCTTACCTGAGCAAACGCACTCAGTACGTTACAATAGGCAAACATAGCTCGGCCACTTTCCCAGTCACATCAGGGGTGCCCCAAGGTAGTGTCTTGGGGCCTTTACTGTTTTTAATGTATATGATCAGACTGTCCTCGAAAACAATTTAAATAACATACTGAAGTGGTGTAATGAATGGGGTATGTTTATTAACGCTGATAAATCCGTATTTCTTCGTATTACTCGTAAAAAGAACCACTAACTTTTTCTGATACGCTAGGTTCTTCAGCTCTCCGTGAAACTAACAATAACAAATACTTAGGTGTTACTTTGACTTCCACATTGTCATGGAACATGCACATTAATGATATTTGTTCTTCTGCTTTCCGTAAACTCTGTTTCCTAAGAGAGAAACTGAAAAATGCCCCTCCTAATGTGAAATTACTGTCTTATTTTACATTTATTAGCCCAAAGTTAGAGTATGAATGTATATCATGGGATCCTTACACTAAATCAAATGTCGTGCGTCTTGAAAAATACATAGAAAGGCAGTTAGGTTCATATTTAATAAATTCGTAAGACTGGACTCTCCCTCTAAAATTATGACAGAAAATTCCATACCCACTCTTGAATCACGCTGAAAGCTGCTAAGGCTTGAATTTCTTTCCCTTCTTCTCAACAACAGGCTTGAAATTAAACCGTCGACTTACATAACGCCTGCAATAACACGGCACACAACACAGCATCATCCGGACTCACTAACACCCTATTATGCTCGAACTGACACGTTTACATTTTCTTTTTTTCCCAGAACAGTATCGGACTGGGAGCGACAGTTTACAGACACAGTGTGACTAAAAATTGTATAAAATTGTATTTGCTTGTTCCTAATTTGTTCTCTTTCGTTTTTATGCATTCTATTGCCCCTCTGCTTGGACCGAAAGGTTTGCTGCAGTGTGTACTATATATATATATATATATATATATATATATATATATATATATATATATATATATATATATATATATACATATATATATATATATATACATATATACATATATAGTACACACTGCAAACTTTTCGGTCCAAGCAGAGAGGCAATAGAATGCATTCAAACAAAAGAGAACAAATTAATTATATATATATATATATATATATATATATATATATATATATATATATATATATATATATATATATATATATATATATATATATATATATATATATATATTGTGGCGAGGAAAGCATATGTCGCCTTGAAAAAGACAAGCCCGCTCTATAGCAACGTTGGCTCCCGCTTTCACCTCGTTCTCGTTTTGCTCATCGTCTTGAATTTCGATCTCCCGCCTTCCCCCCTGTTTTCCCTAAATTACTTAGTTTGACATATAAGAGACCCGTGTGACACGGAACGCTCCAGCATATATACACAGTAGCGCAGAAGCCCATGGAGGACAAGAGGAAAAGACGGCATGCACAGCGCTAACTGACAACAGATAGTTTATTGCACGAAAGCAGGTGTATATATCACCGCACAGAAGGAAGGGAGAAGGAAGACACAAAACAAATCAACCCGGCAAGACCGACTGACACAGGCGGTAGAAGCTGCAGAGGTTAGGAATAGGCATTGTGTGTGTCGCCCGTCAGTCTCCTTATCGGAGAAAGAAATGTCGTTGTCGCCGCGTTAGCCAACTGTGTCAGTTAATCTTGCTGGGTTGATTTGTTTGTGTCCGCTCTCTCCCTTCCTTTTGTGCGGTGATATATCTGCCCTCGTGTAATAAACACTCGGTTGTCTGCGCTGTGCCCCCGTCTTTTTCTTTCGTCAACCATGCGCTTCTGCGCTACTGCGTTAAACACGTTAGCATATATCTCACACAATAACTGCGCTGGTGATTAGTTGCGCTTTGGCGCGTGACGTCACAACCTTAGGGCTTGAAGCAAACTCGCACTAGAGCAAAAGGACGGCATTCGTGACACGACGGCGTCCAAATTACCCCGACAGCCCCTTCCCCCTCCCCCTTTCTTTTTCCAGATGGTTAAACGCACTCTCCCATAGAACACGTGATTCAGCAGGAATACACATATGCCATCAAACCTAAGTGCGGGAAGCTTCTGCAACAGCAGAAAACCATGTCACAGTAACGTGCATGGATTTCAGGTCGCGCGGATGGAAACTGAGGCAAACAAAATACTGACGCAGTAGAAGGGCATATACTATCGCAAAAAATATGAGCGGGACCAAGCAAACACGTGGCAAATAACCTCGAAACCCAGTTACAGCGTCCCCCTTTCCTCTCTGTCGAAGACAGAGGGGAAAGGGGGACGCTCTTCCGCTAACTGTGGGCACTCCCACCGCGCCTGCGTTTGTCGAAAAGGGCAGCTTACGGCATTTCACTGGCCGCCGATAGCCCATTAGACGGTTACGTGGACAGTAACTTACAGCGAGTAATTTTTTTTCCAGTCACGGCTTTTTGAGAGAGAGAGAGAGAGAGAGAGAGAGAGAGAGAGAGAGAGAGAGAGAGCAGCACTTAGGCACCCGTTCCTGCGCTTGGCGTAAGGCATTTTCATTATTGGGGTATAGGACTTATTGGGGGCGAGGACGAAAGCGCCTCCATAGCGTAGTATGAGGAATAACGCGGCGCGCTCCTCAGGCTTGCTTGGCGTACGGCGCTCAATAAAAACACCATGCGGCAGTCTTTCTCCACATTTTTGTAAGTACCCTCAAAACGGGGGCAGTTTTTCATTGTCGAAACAATAGTCTTAGGCAAACTGAAAGCACCGAATCGTTTACAGACGCTATTTATTTACCGAATACGTACAGTGGGAACGCCCCCGCGAGCGGTTGCCGCGATGGGATCTCCCGAACCGGCTTCTTACGTGAAAGGTAGGCAAACGCTCAGAGTAAACTATGTGAAATATTTTCCTATAATGGGCTGTCTGTATAGCCAATGGAGCATAACAGAATGAAGCCTCAATGCAGCGATTGCATGGGTTCGCAGCGACCGACTGCGCGTCTGCATGGATGTCCGTGCACAATGTTTCGCTTTCGCTGCGAGCGCCTTTTCGCACCGTGCCGCGAGCTTTAGGCCACGGAATATGAGCACGTGACAGTACACAAGCAACCATTGTTGCGCGGACGCTACCAGATCTGTTCAAAAACAATTTCGTTAGATTTCGACGCCTACGGCGACTGTGATGTGCCGTCGCGACGATTGAATCATTTTTTTTTTCCAAAATTCTTCGACGTTTCAATATTTTTTCCCAAGTTGCGTCGCGCTGTATGTTTATCGGGCTTCCCAGCGTGTGATTTGCCGCTGCTTCTTTTTCGCAATCCAGTAGATTAATTCATAACACAAACATGACTATATGTCATGTCTATATTACAGCGCAAGCTGTAAAATAGACCTCTACCGTCTAAGGAAATGTTCGTGTCGTAAGCAAAAAACTGCCCACACGTGGGCCGGTAGTGCAATGCCGGGCCGACCCACGGCGGAGGTAAAGCAGGGCTTAAGCACTCCCCATACGTAGGCCGATCCCGGAGATAGTGCAATACCAGCCCGAACCGCGGCGAAGCATACGTTAAGCCCTCCTCATACGTGGGCCGATACCGAAGATAGTGCAATGCCGGGCCGAGCTGCGGCTGAAGTTCAGTTCGCCATTAAGGGGCCCACATACACAGCTTCGCTGGTCATTCTTCTTCACAAAGTGGAAGGGCACTGATATTTTTTTTAATGCGCTTCTTACCTCTCCCTTTCCTTTCCAGTGAACCTGCCAGTATCCAGCATCAACAAGTTCATACACCAAACAAAGCCTCATGACATTAGTCGGGCAGCGAGCGCGGGCGAGCGTCTCAGTACGCCTTTTCTGCTACACTCACCGAACATCGCAGTCCCGACGCCGTAGCAGAAATCTTCCTCGCGTCTGTGCTCCATGCATACCCGAGTTGTAGCCGATGGCTGTTTGCCGGTTCTAAGTTTCGCGAGCCAAGCTTCGCGTAGCTTCTTGTCCTGCGGCTACGTGTCAATATAAGGCTGACACCGGGCTCCGTTGCGTGAGTCCGGCACTGCGGCACCGAGCAATAATAGCCTACCATGCTGCACTCCTCCAAAAGGCAGCCGCTACCTATTATAGTGCTTTCAGATGTGGTCAAGCAGACACCCAAGGCGGGAAAGCTTCACCACTTAATCAGAACCGCAGCGCAGGTGGGACTTTACACTTTCGTTTTGAGCTCGCTCGCCGCTTCCGAAGCAGCCGGCGCGGCCGCTGTGTCCACGTGATCCCTCATGACACGTCACGCCGACGGTGGCGCCAGCTTTTCCAGTGGTGGAGCCCGCCGCCAATAACCCCTAGGACCTGATGTGTATTTGACGGAGCGTATCGTGTCACGCATTCCAGACAGACGGACACATTGCCCAGGGAAGTAGCTCTCGAATACTTACGCTTCAAAACAGTGCTGCTATTGGCCACGCTTCGGTGCACAAAGTTATCAGTAACCGCAATATCAAACAGCTTTATCAATGTGCGCTGGCGAAGCGAAGTTCCGCACTTTGTATAGAGAGAAGCATAGTGGAAGTGCCAACAGTTATTAGAACAGTGTCCTCATTTCCACTTTGTTTCCCATGGCGTCCGTCACGTATCGCACAAAGCAGGATTCGAGGCTATCTGAAACGCGCTCCTGTGTTCCCGCTCATATTGCTCACGATAGTATATACTGAAGAGGGGCACATACGAACTGCAGCTTACGGCCCTGTGCTTACGGCTTCGCGGCAGCAGACCAACCGCCTGTGGTGGAACCGACGTCATGGTTGACGTATTTCACCAGAGTCCGTAATGGCGAATACAGTTTTGAAACTCAATTTAACGAAGCGATGGCCACGCTCGAATTATTTCGTTAGATCGGGAAGTTCGTAAAATCGAGATAGGCATTTGTCGGTTCTCCGAAATCAAAACTTGTAATGTAGCAACACGCAAAAGCTACCGCGGCATTGTATTCGCCGTTAATCCAGCCACCTGTCGCATAAACAGCGAAATAGCCAAAGCAACCACCACCGCCCTTACCGAGGCGGTGTTGAGTCCGCTGTTCCGTGCATGGGTGCGGCGTGCAGCCTAGTCAAAATAAATCTAGGGCCGTGACAAGAGCGCCTGTATGTTTTAACGCAACAGCTTTAGAGCGCGCGCTCAAAGAAAAACCTGTGTCAAAATTCGAAAGTAATCGCCGCTTTTTTTAGTCATTTATTTCAGGAAAAACTTCGTTAAATCGAGTTCGGCCAAATTTCGTAAATTCGGGGTTGATAACAACATTGAACCCTATGGGTTCAATGTTGTTCAATGCTGTTCAAATTTCTTCTTTAGATCAGGAACTTCGTAAAATGGGGTTTCGTTAGAAAGAGTTTTAACGGTAGTCAGTTTTTTGCGTCGTCATTGGTTGGCCAATGTCACTGGGGCCCACGTAACATAATGTTTGCCGCTTCACTGTTCGGTGCAGCACATCTGAGTTACTGCACTCAACACATTGATTATTAGACGAAAAATTGAAAGCCAAAGTTCTATTTTATTTATTTTCAGTGTGACATCACGCACTTTAAATACCTTTTTTACGCGTTTGGGCCGTTGTGGCTTAGTAAAGGCTCTTGAAACTTGCAAAGTTCAATCTAGAGCATTTTTTTTTAAAAAAGAGAATGTGGTTCACCTCTACCGATTTAAAAATTGGCAGTGGCTTAGCTCAGCTATGCCAGGATCTACGTAGCGTAAAGGTACGGTTATGTTTGGTTAATAGCTTACCTTGCTCACTAGCCTTAGCTTATCCGGCTATGGCCTTGTTCACAAACGTGTCCAAACGGATTGTTCACAAAGTCCGAGAGGAAGAGTGAAGACGCACTCCCACTTTCAGGGAGTTTCATAGCATGTTCAGTGCGCCGACGGAGTCTTGGGACCGCCTGTGACACTCTCTTGATCCTGCCGCTATTGTTGGGTGGCCGCAGCACGGCGTTAGCTTCGTGGCGCGACGTCTTTTCGCTAGGCGTTCTTCGCGTTGCTCCGGTGTCTTGACCGCAAGTTTTGCCTTGGCACGCTCGTTCTTTCGACGCTCGACGGCCAACTGCCAAGCGACAACCTCGGTGACTGAAGAACTTAGGTTACCCAGTCTTTTGCGCCGACTGGCAGCGGCTTAACCTTTATGTCGAGCGCGCTGCATCAACCATCTCTCCCGCGCATTTATACACGCACGGTGCGCCCTCCTCGCGCATGCGCAGTGCCACGCGGCGCCGCAATCGTGACACGATGTTACCGGTGTTTGGGACAACATGGTCCACATACGTGCCAGGTGTGTCCCGCAGACAAACGCCGTGAACCCCATTTACATTAAGTGGAGCTCATGTGAACTAGCCGATAAAATTTTGTTGACTAATGCGATGTCTCGATTGTGTTTTCTTTTTATTCTACCCTTGCCGTAATGCTGCTTCTGTGCCTCAATAATAAGCACCCGTCGTTAGTGCAGACTTATATCAAACAAATCCGCACGGTGCGATGTCTGCGTATTCCGTTGTGATTTTTCTGCCGATGAATACATGTGACATCGCCGAATAAGTGCAGTCAAAGTCGCCTCAAGAAGAGTAATTGCGAATTTATTGATGGAAGCGCGTACACTAGACAATGAAGTCACCAAACGGACGGGTTAATAAGAGCGCGTGTTAGCGCTGTACCGCCGATGAACTGCCGTTCCCGCTGCAGTTCTTGCAATTTTAATTTCCCCAAGGGAGCTGCTTGGAAACGTACAAAGCTTAAGTCTGACGAACTTTTCAGTACTTTTTTTAAAGGTTATTAGAGAGAGGTGCCACATGATATAATTAAAGGCAGAGCAGCGCCAGTCAAAGTAGATGAGCGCTGGCGGCAAGGCCGGGTTTAGTCCTCTGCGGCGTAAGCATAATAATAAATAATTCAGTTGAGTACAAAATTCACATGCAAGAAGCGACTACGTTGTGAAACAAACAAATCACTCGGCGCGTTAAGTCTGCTCAGACAGCATCGAGGTGTGATGACTTCCCAAATATGACGCGAACTTTTCAGCGAAAAATGGAACAAAAATACCATATGCAGCAACTATTAGCAATTCTCGCCCTGAAATAGCTATTTTCTAAACACATTTTCCCAAAAAACCACAATATATAAATGCCCTCGGGCGAAAAGAATAAAGCTGTTAAAGAAGCACTTCCTTGGTATCGTTCGATAAGACACAGTGTGATTTATACCCTTTACAATCTAGGCAGGGTGAAAACCTCGCAGCTCAAAAGAATCAACAAGATTTATGCATGAAGCAACTAGCAACAGTTAAACATGTGCGAAGCCACGCATAAAATAGATGTAAAAACATGAAGTGCGCGACAGCTGGCGCGAGGATTTACCGGGCCATATAAAACTAACAATTTCAGTTCTTGAAAACTTCCGTAGCTTTAACACACAACACAATGCGTTCGGGCAGCCACGCTGCCTAGCTAGCCCAACGCGGTAAAGATGCGGAAAATAATTTAAGCGGCAAACGGCATTCCGAACTTTAGCGAAATGCCTTTAAACCGCATGCTGCACTGCAGACGAACTTCGTCGCTTACGCGTCCAACTACGATCGAGTGGAAAAAAAACACCGAAGCGACAAAGGAAAGGATGAGAGCAAGAAATTTCTCGCCGGAGCGACGATCCATTGCTACCGTTGCTCCCACTGGTGAGGCTTTCAGGGAATGATTAGAACCGTATCGCCGGCACGTTTTCGCCGGTATTTGAGCCCCCCACCGCGCAACAATTCTTTTTCGACGTTCCTTGAAGCTTTGGCCACCCCGCACATGCGAAGTGTGTTGCCTATTTTGCTCTAAAAACGTGGATAAGACGGAGAAGCACTATCAACGACACAGCAAACTACGGCGCGCGGCTGGCTCCTCTCCCGTGTGTTATGCGCAAGGCCGCCACCAGTGGCGCGTCCATCGGCGCGCGCTACGCGTATAGTGTAGCTATACGCTACAAAAAATTAACAAGGCTCGAGCAGATTCAATCAATATATATGGCGTCGCGGCGAGCTGGTGCGAGAACTTCAACGCGCCGCCAACCATCTTTCGTTTTTTGTTTTTATTTTTTTACTTTTTTTGCGTTCTCGCTGGCCTATACCAAGCCTCTTATCACGGTAAGAGTTGTCATTGGTGCGTTCAAAGTACTTATCAAATTTGTATGAATTTCTAATACAAAAATCCTCTCTCTTTTTTTTTTACAAGAAAATATGATTTCGTTTGTCACTGTGGGTGAGGCTATTATCGTCTGCTGGTCGTCTGCAACTCTCAGAAATACATGGTCGTCAGCCTATGCGATCACGATGAAGAGGCCTTTGTCTATGGTATCGTCATTTTTTTTTTTCTTAGTGACAACGACACGACGCTAAGAGAAAGTCGGCGGAGGGACTGCCGCAGCCGTAACTCACGTGTATATGCGTCTCGAGAACCTGCGTGGTGCTGATCAGTGTCTTGAACGTCCTCATTGTGAACCGGCACTGTTCCTTCCAACGCTGCCCGTTGGCCAGAATCATGCCTGCGTGAGGAACGCGCGGTTAAGTGCTTCGCCGTTAAGCGATCGCAGCATAAAGTAGAATCCGAGTACCAAGAAAAAAATGAAAGAAAGAAAAAGAGATGAACGACACGATCTCCGGTCCTGGTGCACTTTGTACTGTACTCGCCCACGATATGTTTAATGTTTAAGTTGGAGGAGAATGTTGCCAGTGTCAAGTCTTACTTTTATCTCATCAACCTCGGCTGTTTTAAAACAAAGCTTTAATTTCTAGCATGACTGAGGAATCAATAGCACGGAATCCAATGCATGCCCTTCTGCTCAGCAACAGAACGTATAATATGTCCACTAAGTCAACCCGCGGAGTGTGACTCTGAAGTGACGCGCCTGCAAAACTTACGTAGTGCGTTGTGTATTTCTGCACACGTTATACCATTTGTGTATTTGAATGAGTTGTGTATTTCTACACTTATTATACCATTCGTACGTACCTACATGGTTTTGCTCTTGAGAATTTCTCTAGAATATGTGCGCATGTACTGCATCTGACAGGGGATCCCTATTCATTATTCATCAGCCTTCTTTACTTTTCTCTTCTTCCCCCTTTCCTTTTCATCCCAGTACAGGTTAGAGGAAAGCCTCCCTGTTCGCCGTCCCCGCTCTTAAGTCTTCATTAAGCTATCGTTACATCTCTCCAGGCGCGTACACAGGATGTTTTTTCGGAGACGGGGGCCCAACCCAAGGTAACTCTTCCTATGCAAATGAGAGGGGAAGGAGGTAGCTTTACTAGTACAAATGTGAAATACGCCCACCATTCGCCATAAGGACGCGTAAATCCGCAAAAGAGAATTGAAATAAGGTGTACCTCGCAGGTACGCCCGTGAGATACACCGCTCCTTTACTTGGCAAATAATTAAGCACATCAAATGGACTAGCGCATGACAGAAGCGCAGGAAGAACGCTGCCAAGAACAAGCAAACAAGCGAAAGTAAAAAATAGATTTCTAGTAGCGTTTTTTGAATGAGCCCTGAAAGAATTATAGAGAAATATATATGTTTGCAAAACAATCACAGTTCTTTTGGGTCCCTCGTTTACTGCTCCACCAATTTAAGTGCGAACATCGACCCGTGTTGCTATTCGGGAAGTTGCGTAATGATGCGTGGTCACCAGTCCCGTACAACCGCGTATAGAGCGCAGGACGCTGCGGTTCTAGACATACTGCGCCCAACGCGGAAGGTTAGAAAAACACTCACATCAGCACGGCAGAGAAGTGGCGACGTCAGGCGGCTTCAGTGATAACTGTAGAAGCGTGATTCAAAACGCACGGAATTATTCTTCACTTCCGGCGGCCTTTTCTCTATTTCCTTTTTAAATAAAGACATGTTGATCCATAAATGTTTTCACAAACAACAGTTAAATTTGTTCATTTTCGCTTTTCATTCCTGTTTGGCTGTTTGCCTTGGCTCTCTCCCTCAGTAGATCGCTTAATTTCTCAGCTCTTTGCGACACTTCTTTCCATTTGTCAATTTTGCGCGAAAAGTGCTGTACAATTAGGGACAAGCCAGACGAAGTAACGGGTGACAATCATATCGTTTATCGTTTTAGCGGTTATTGAAGGGTCTGATGATGGACGCTGTTTGGCATTATTTTACTTTCCGCCTTATCTAACCCATATCGAGGATCTGCCAGCGTCGCAGCGAGCCGTGACTCGAGGAAATAACGAAGCAAAAGGAAAAGTTAGACGCAACTGGCGTTTTCTCCGGCCGCAACTCGTTCCATGAGCATACAGACCAGCTGACTTTCGAACCGAATCCCTTTCCTGGACCCTGGATCAGTCTAAACAAAGAAGGTTGAACTAACAAAGCAGCAGCGATGCACGTGATCGTTGAATAGATGGTGACAGCTGAACTCATCTCGAGTTTATCGCGCGGGCACCGAATCGATAAGAAAACTGGCTTTACGCTCCAGGAGATGCCGATAACTACCGCTATCCAAAAGGAGTGAAAAAATTAACAACCATTCCACTCTGCGAAGATGGAATGGCAGTCAAAGCTCTCAAAGGAAAGTGCTTCACCCACGTGTGGGGACTGCTTAATGCCTGGTTCACCTAAGCCGCGGGTCGGCCCTACGATAGTGCAATACCGGTGCGACCCGCGGCGGAGGTGAAGCAGGCGTTAAGCACTCGCCATATACGTGGGCCGATCCCAGAGATAGTGCAATACCGGTCCGACCCGTGGCGGAGGTGAAGCAGGCGTTAAGCACTGCCCATACGGGGGCCCATCCCGAAGATTTCGAAGGGCGCGTTACAGGTTCCCGAGCCCACAGGGGTATGTCCCATTGAGCTTGGACCCTTTTTTCACTGCCACCAGGATCGGCCCACATGCTGATTTTTCCTTTTGACGGAAGACGAAAACACTATGTAAGGTTAGTGATCCACAGCTCTCGCTGTAGAAAGCATCAGAATGTTGATTGCCGAATAGATTGATTTGTCAGCGCTTTAGGAATGTGTGTGAGGAGTGGGGGTGTGGGCGGGGAGGGGGTATATGCCGTTTAACTTCGGGGGGGGGGGGGGGGCTGAAACTGTAAACCTAATATAACATAACAGCATAATATAAAAGAAAATAAAGAAAATATTTACTTAAAGAAAATATACACAAAATACGCAATGAATAACGGATAAAAATGCAAGCACGCACACACGAGAAAAACGTACACGCAACAGGAACAGTCAAGAGCACTCTAAATATATACATTATTACATAAGAAAATAGGAAACTATGAACACTAGAGCTTACTCAAACAAAAGCGGTCGTTATCCAGTAGATTTGAGAGGTTAGAAATTAGGCGAGAAGTAATTGACTTACTTCCCGCTTTATTATTTTTCATACTTACGGTTTCTAATAATTTCCTCCCTATCTTTATTGCTGTTCTGATCTGGTGATCGCGTGAACTTGTGAGCCACAGCCTTTCTATAGTTTTGTTACTCGTGTAAGCGAGGTGTCTATACGTGCACGGTAATCGCTGAAGTTGCTGCGATGTTAGCAGAAAGGTAGGATCATTATTAAGGGTAAAGCTTCTCGTTATGAACTTCGCGTTCAAACCGCAGCGCTGTCACAGCGCATAGTCAGATGTCACAGGTTTCAAAGTATTTTCGCAAGTTTGGGTCGTTTCTGAGCAGGAGAAGGTTCTCGAAGCTCCCTAGGTTGAACATTTGGTTCCTTTAATTTGCAGTAACTAGTCAGGAGCATGCACGCGGAAAAAACGCGTGACGTCACACGCAGCTAGTGAGGGAACTTCAGTGTGGCGTCGTCGCCGTTGGTACTCCAGCAGATGTGTTATTCATTAATCCAGCTTAACTTCACATTCCTCTTCAGTGTATAAAGAGTTACCTGCGAAGCTGCTCGTACTAACAATAGAAACATCGCCTAAGCATCCGTAATGTCCGCGAGCGACGTGTAAGGTACGTTATTTCTTAAAACCGATCTGAGTGATCTTGTTTCACTGCACGGAATGTACTGCGGAATCAAACTCGACAGGGAAACTTTAAAGGGCCCCTCTCCAGGTCTGGCCATCTTGAGCTGACAAGCGCAGAGCATACATTGCGCGATAACGATCGTGTCTGCCAAGTATTACTTCGCTACGCGCCGCGTAAATATTTGAAATTTCAAACCGAACGCCGTTTTCCCTCCTCCTTGCGGCCGCCACCCTCCAATTCGGAGGATGACGTACACGTGCTAGTGCGCCTACGTACACGTGTTTGTGCTGTGACGTCACTCGTGGTGACACGTGACTTCGAGAATTATTCAAGGCAACATCTGTTATTTGTGTAATGTGTTGCTAGAATAGACGACTTAAAGCTTAGAGAAAAAATAAAACACACAAACGAAATGTCCGCATGTTTTTGTTTTACTTCGCGCCGCGGCAAGAGACGATACTTCCGTATCGTCTGCTTGTTGCCACGTCGTGCAGTCGCCACCCGCAGATACCGAAACTATGTCTTTTCCTACCGTGTTCCAGCGCGGGATCATGCTCGGAGATCGGCTTGTACCTGCATCATTATTCGTGTAGCACAGACTTGTACCGCTAGTCAGGTGTCCTCGCGCACAGCGTGCAAAATTGAGCCCTGCGCGAAACGAGACAATCACAACAGCTCGCCCGCGACGCCGTCAGCGGAAGTGCGCTGCACTTCCGCTGACGTCGTTCCAGAGGGCCTCCTTTATGAAGCCGAAGTCGCACAAGAAGACCACGTACCGGAAACCAAGCTGCAGTCTACAGAAAAAAACATTTGCCTCTTTGTCGCACGTTACAGCACAGGAGTGAAAAAGACACCCAACGAAACTTCATATAACGAAATAACGGATATAACAAAGTAAATGAAGTTCACCTTGAAATCCCCATAGAGATACATAGAGCAGTAAGTGCAATAATAGATTTAGCGATGGAATTTGTGTCTCCTCCTCTAACTTCGTTATAACAAAGTTTTACATACGGCGTGTTTTGTTACTGTTGTTGTTACTGCTGCTTTTAGACTGTACAGAATTTTTTAAAGATCGCCTGGGGCAGATAATTCTAGTTTTTGAGTGGTACTACTTAATCTGGCGGGAATTACTCGCACGAAAAATCAAAACGTACAATCGACTAATTAAAAATCACTAATTCACTTTTATAATTAAATACTTTACGGCACATGTTGCAGTTTACGAATTGTGGCCGGAATCTTCAACGTTTGGCATACCGCACGTTTAAAATGAAAAGCCCTCCCTCGCCCATTTTCTTCTCTAGTGTGTTCGCTTGATTCAGATCGCCAATTCCGAAGTGCCATCACTAAAGTAGCGGCGACGTGGCGGAGTTACATAGTTTAGGGGACGCAAGCGGCTTAACTATAGGGGCGACGGATGGAGCTCCTCTCTTGGTGGAGAGTGTTCTGTCCGTGCAACATGCGACGTTTGAACACTTACCTCGTAACGACAACTGCGGAGGTCACTAGTCACGCTTCGGCGCGTGCGCAGTACCGCATGCGCAGACCCAGACGTAGGGGTCTGCGCATGCGCAGTACCGTCGGCCCTAGTTCTTGCGTACGCAAGCCGCTTGCGTCCCCTAAATCATATAACTCTCTATTCACACACTTTTGCGACTATTGGGGGCTCTACGCAAAGCCCCCCGATTCGTAATGATTTTCCCGTTGACGGACCAGGTTCTCTTTGCAGACGCTTGAGGGGTATTCTGCCCGCGAATGGCAAATTACTTAGGTTGACATATAAAATACGCGTGTAACACGCAAAGCTCGAGCATGTATCTCCGAAGCTAAAAATCCCGAAACTAAGGATTTGAAAAAATGTAGCTAGACCTACTGGTAAATCAGTAGCGGTGGAAACACTACAGCAAACATATGTGCAATTACCTATGTGTAGTCTACGCTACACATAGCACGGATGACGTAGCACGGATAAGCCACAAGTGCAGGCAATGAATGGATAAAAAAAAAATGTGGCCACATACCTCCCGAGTATGCAAACACCGCATTTACTCGATTGCAACGGGCCCGATCGATTGTAACGCGCACCCGTTTGCCGTGACCTAAAAGAAGAAAAGTCCTTTAGAATACCGCGCATTTGATTCTTTCATAAAGAAATACAACTATCTCTCGTTTGGAAAAAGCAAGAGATTTGCTCCCAATGCAATAAAGTTGCGATAAATAAAAAAAAAGTCGCAGTTTCACCCGATATAGGCGGAACATCGAATGCGAGAGCAAATTAGTATACAGCTATACGAAAAGTAAGGATAGTAGTTTTAGCGGCAAGCATAAACTGTTGAACATTCGCTCACCAACTAAATTAACAAGCATAGTGTCACGCGCGCACAAGCAAACATGAACACGTCTCACTCAATGACCTCGGGAACTCTTTACCAAAACGCTGAAGTGAGGAAGCAGCAGGAGCGGGGGAATCGACCTTTGTGCGGCCTCTCGCTTCGACGCGAAGTAAAGAGGACGAGAACACCGCGCGGTGCGCCTAGATGCGTATAGACTCTTGCCTCTGTCGCAGATCGCTTTCAATATACTCTAAAAACAGTTGCACTATTTGGGGTGTACACTTGCGAACGCGCAGTACGCAGCAGCTGCCAGTGTGGAACGCCTCTCCTATTTGCGTCAGTCCCGCACGCAAGTTTCGGGAACTCCGAACGCCAGTGATGAGGCCCGATTTCCGCCCGTCTCCGCACACGTGATCGCTTTCCTTTTAATTGCGGCATCGCGATGAACTCGGCATGTTTCAGCAGTCGGCACTTCCATGCTGATGGCGCAAACGCACAAAACGGGGAGACGGTGCACGTACTACCATGGTACTACAGCCATCTACACACTAAGAACAGTTTACACCCTTTGGCTTGCCCCTTCTGCCACACAAAAATAATCGTCATCTGCCTTGATGCGTTTCCTTTCTTTATCGCTGCGAGCCCAGAACTTTCCAGTAACGAATGGCACGCGCGTTATCAGCATAGAACAGTTTACACGCTTTGGAGTGCCCCTTCTGATAACGCGCGTGCCGTTCGGCACTGGAAAGTTCCGGGCTTGCAGCTATAAAGAGAGGAAACGCATCAAGGCAGATGACGATTATTTTTGTGTGGCAGAAGGGGCAAGCCAAAGGGTGTAATCTGTTCTTAGAGTGTACAGCACAGAAAGCTACGGCAGCTAGGCTCGAAGCGCGTACGAGGCGGCCGTCTTGAAATGCCGATGGCGATATGGTAACGGAGATTTAGGGTCGTACTCGATTCTAACGCGCACGCATTTTAGGACCCGTTTTATCGGAAAAGTTAGCGCCAGATTCGCGTAAATACGGTACATTTAGCGCATGCATGTGCTCCATCAGGCAGTCATTTACATACCTGCCGATTAGGATAGTTTACGTAATGCTGCAAGCAAGATAGGGAGTGCCGAGATTCCATTAATAGTTGCCTAACAAAATAGTGTTGATATATATGGGCTTCAGTTTCCACACCATGCTATAGCCATGCTCCCCGAGTTGCACAGTTGCAACATTTCTGCTCGGGTAGCCATGCTCCCCGAGTTGGCGTTGTCCAATCATAACTATATTTCAAGTTCTAGAGTGGTTCCCTGCAGTGAGTAGTCAAAATGTAAGCTCTCAAGAAAGACCCTCGCACATCAATTGACTTTACACCATGCAAGTCTCGTTATAAAGGAATCCAATTTCCCTCATTGTTGGCCACAGGTTGCCAACAGCCATGCTGATTGCATTACTAACAAAGAAAGTCTTAGTTTCAATGTAGATAAGGCAACTGTTTATTTGAGTGATGCAAATTTAAGCAGACTTCGTTGACCGAATGGTAAGAAGGGCCACCATGGAAAAATGTGGAACCTACTATGCTCGCAGACAACGTTCTGTGGCAGCACAGCCAAAGCTATTCTCATACACTCACAAGTGCGGAGCATCTGCTCTTGCATTGCTACACCAAGTAGTCCTGAAAAAGTTTTGCTGGTGGTTTATGGGATCAAGGATACCAGACATGGACAACAGAAAGAAAACTAGGAACAGCAAGAAACGAAAATCGTTTTCCTAAGCAAACCTTTTATTTGTTATGAAATAAATCAACAAAAAAATAAAGAAGCTTTTTTTTTTTTAATTACGCAGCTTCCAGTTCCTTCCATTCCCGGACTACGTGCAGATGCACAGTGAAGAAATGTGTGCTTCGGCTCCATAGCTATCACTACGTTGCCACAGAAAGTTGCCGCCGGGTGTACTGCTCCCGAGGGTTTGCTTGCCAGATCTTGTGGCATGTTATGGCATACGTGCCAACCCTGTCAAGTTTACATTCAATAATCTCGCTTAAGGTAGGGGAAGATAGAAAGAACATTTAAAGCTTACCCTGAGCACACACAGTCTTTCCTGGAATACATACACACTTGAGTAACGAGGATTTAACTGTAGGTGCAGCGCACCAGGCTGCAGCAAACTTCTATGGAACGGCAACTAATGACTAGCAACAAACTGTTTCTGGATCACAGCTACTTTTTCAGCAACTTACCTGTTGCCAATTTCACCTGCTACAAGAACTGTTTGTATAAACTTGCTCGAAGCAAGCATCCATCTTGCATCCTTTCACCATAAGTCTTGCAATGGAAGGTACAGAGACCGATGTGCGAAATGTTTTCAGAAACAGAATTTTTTAAAAATACATGATGCAACATTCACAATATCATAACACAGGCTCAAATTCATAAACATTACAAAAATTTCGGGAGAGTTGGCAAGTATGTTACAGTGTGGGTGTATTTTGTCAGATTGTCCTCAAGTGCCCCACCTATGCATGTTCAGCTGGAAAACGTGCTACTACCATATGCGCTTGCTGGTGCACAGCACCAAACAATGTGAACGCGTTCTGCACAGCATGCCGATGACTAATCTCTTTCACATGCTGCTCCTTTGCACAATGCCGAGTGCATGTGTGCGTACATCAACTGTACTTTGTGGAATCGACTGCTCACCCTCTGTACACCTTCGTGCAAGTTTTGACGCTTATGCCTAAGACATAGCTGCAATGCGATTTGTAGTGAATGACTCTCAGCACACATGCAATGCATGCAACTAAATTTTCTGAAGGTCAGTAGAAGCAGCATGTGTGGTGTTGCCTGTTCATTCAATGCACAGAGTGTGCAGAATTTTTTTGCGCTCAGGCATACATGCCCCGTCGGTGAAATCAGCGAGATTAACACTGGTGTCACATGTACACTTCTTATCACGATCGAGGCCGATCCGGATTGAGCTTGATCTGGATCGAGTGTAGCTACATGGTCATTTGCAAATCATGAACTTGCAGGATCCATATTCAGACAATCACGACCACCCTCTTGATCGTAATGGCAGGCTGACGTCTGCGCCCTCTAGCGCAGTATTCTTAATATGGTAAAACCAAAAAAGTGAAGACAGCTCAATAAAAAACGCTTGTAAACCATTTCATCAGCAATAGTACGCTGAAAAATTGAAATGTCAAAATTTCACCATATTTTGCCAATCTGAAATTGTAGCCAAGGCATTATGCAGTTCCGAGAATTGCCGATTATCTGCAGAGGATAACTTTATCCGGATCACTGGACTGTGTAGCAGCGACCATTGTTGATCGTGATCAATAGTGTATGTGTGACACCGGTATAGAGGTTGGAGGCTGTCGAGCTGGGATGGAAATGAGCGCCGGTGGAGGAGGGCACCTGGAGGTGGAGAGGAGAGCGAGGGAGAGAGGATGAGCATCACGGAGGAGGAGGGTAGGTGTTGGCGTGCTGGGTCAATACCTCCTACATAGCACAAGGTCGATGCATTTTCGATCTGTGATGTCATGCTACCTTGTCAGACTCTCATACAATCTAATGGGGACACTCCTGAGTAAGCCGCGGTGATTTTGACGTCACCGCTTTCGTCACACCGGGCGTGGCAATGGAAATTTCGGTCCACGTAACATGATGTCATGAAGCATAGTGCACAGGCCTGCTATCTAGGAGGCGCTGGCTGGGTTCACCTTCTCTGGCAGTTGTTATGGCCTCTGTGTGCACTATAGATGTATCGGGTTCGTCCGGCGATTGAGAGGCCAAATGCTGAGTGAGGATGAAGCAACAACGCAAGCGGCGGCAGGCCGAGTCGACCAACCCCAACTACGGGAATGTAGGTCACGCGCAAGCGTATGGGAATAGCACCGATACGCTTGCGCGCAACTCGCTTACATGAAGTGAAACATCACTATAATTTTTGCTTTGATGCCCTGGCCAACAAGAAAATGAGAGGACACTGACTGAACGTAAGACAACCAAAAGACAGCAAACAAGACACATAGTGTTTGAAAAAAAAAAATTCATATAATCTTGTTCAGTAACACAGGTGGGAAAATGCTAAAGTCCAGTGTCAAGGAACAGTGCCGAACTTCAAGAGATGTAATGCGCATGGTTGCATGAGACATGTACAAGCCAGTTTTGGCACACAAAAGGTTTGCTGCACCACGCAGGGCATCTGCACACAGTACTATCAAGGCAGCGTGAAACTGCTGCTAATATGTACACATAACTACATTTACTGACTGCTGTTTCAGAAGTCAGTGGTCAGATGGGGTGCCGTCATGGTGTCTTCTCGTAGTACAAACAACTTGCGCCAAAAGACTTTCTTTTTTATATATATCACACGGATACTATGAAATAAAGTATGTCACAGCACCAGTATAAAATTTGTCTATTTACATGCCATCATACCAGACCTCTTAAGCAAACAAAGCAATTCGTTTTAGCTTCATGCAAAACTAATCAGCCGTTCCTTAAAAATGGCCTTCGTTTAAACATGCTTGAAATCTAACAAAAGCCGAGGAGGCTCAAGCATTGCATCTACATCAAAGCGGAAGTGTAGCTTGGGCCATGAGAAACAAACATACAGATGCAAGCCAAAGCTGCCACATGCAAAGTTGAGGCTCGTCCCAGCGGCAAAACAGCGCATTTCTCAAGTGTGCAGGGCCCAAGCTTTAAGACATAAGCAATAACACAAGACTAAAATAAAGCTGGCTAAATAAAACTAATCGCCAGTTTTAATTAGTCTGGAACATTGAGTAACAGACATGGATGAACTTACACAATCTGTATGTTTTCTTTTCAGTTTGAGAACATTGTTATACAAGCCTAAAGTTAAACGTAACAATGCAATAAACTGCTGCTTCCCTTTTATTTTACTTTAAAAACTATTCTTAGTCTTTATAAGTGCACTGTCAATAGCGCCTCCCTTATTTTTCCTTTTTCTCAAGATGGAAAGATTCAACTGTAGAAGGCTAACAAAGTAATTATATCAAACAAGTCTGTTCCATTTCAGACTAGCGAATGGTAAGATATATACAATTACTAAAATATAAATTGTAATTAGATATTTAGATTTAGTGTGCTGCAATAAGACACTATCATATATAATGACAGGCTCAGAAACTGCAATTTTGGAGGGAGAAACCGTGCTACATTATATTGCTGAGCCGATCACTAGGGGGCGTCTAAAAAGGAAACAACTAAAAGCACTTCGGGCACTATTCCCAGCATCCCGCACAACCAAGGCTTCACGTTCCACTCAGTAAACTGAAAGGTTTATGTCAAAAGGACAGCCATGATCACAGGTTGTCAGCCTTCAGCATAGCAAAGCACAAACTAACTTCAAGATAATGCAAGACAGTCCTCTTAGACGCCGTTCCAATGATTGTACAAGAAAAAGATTGCACCGATTGCTGAGGAAGTCACTGACTTGCAGCTCAAAGCGTTATGCCCTCTTAAGGCAGCAGGCCTTTCATTAGGTGGAAACTGGTGTTAGCAATCACTTCCTCATGCAATAAATTAATAAAGAACTTCCTGCAATGTTACAGGTAGAATAACATTGTTACGTAACATGGGAAAAGGAGCTACAGCACCCAGCATCGCAACGGCATTTAATAAGAAATACAAGGAGTTATTTCAGAAATATTCATCACTTCGTGCATCACATGGGTGTGAAAAAGAGAAATCCGGCTGAAGGGCACAGGATAAGTATCGCAATCTATGTTTCGCAACAAAGGGATCTAAAAAAACAAGGGGCTGCGAAGTACACTTTTATCTACGCCTTATAACCGAATGCTTTACGATAAAAAGAGCATCATACGCGCATTTCGTCACGAACACCATACCCAAAGCACCAGGAGCACTGCACCTGTCTCCATTGCGGCAGTTCAATTAATTAACGCAATTCAACATACAAGCTGGCTTAATTTAAGGCTTGCCATAACAAAAAATAATGTCATCATTACAGAATGGAAATACTGGGCAAAAAAAATAAATATATATGTCCCAGATACAATCTGCACCACTTTCCTTTACCAATAGAGGCTACCAAGTCATATATATGTGCTTCCATACTTCAGAGAATGATGTGAAACTAAACAAAAAAAATATGCTTTAGTACTCATGCAGTAGCTGACTTTAATCTTGCAATCTGCTCTGGCAAAGTCAAATGCCTCCTAGCCTTCAGCCAACATTTACCTCCGGTAACTTTAGTAATTTCTCACGAGCGGCCTTACATAATTACCCACAATCTTTGGTCAGGCCAAGCAATGCAGCACAAAAGCAAAACACAACCACTGGAAGTCGTATGCCAGTGCATAGATGTAGCATTTTGTCTGGCTATCGCTAACAGGCCTGTCATTTTTTCGTTTTTTGATTCACGTGGCAATATGTACTGCAAATAATAACCCCCCCAACTGAACTATACAGCCGTGATCGAAGAAGCACCACTGCTACAAATGCGGCATTCACCTATCTACCATACGCATTTCCTTACCCGCACCTCAACTGTTTCGTATGTACAAATTACAGGAGCCGAGTCAAGAGGAGCATGACGCAGAAGTTCGTGCGACTTCACACTTCCTGAACAAGAAGTACAAGGAACTGGAGCAGTCAGGGACGACGCGGCGGCGGCGACTCCGCCTGTCACGCCAACACGCCCGCGTTTTGGAGGACCTGGAACTCCTGAGGCGTGTGGTGTTCAGAAAACTTGGCGTAGAATGGCTGCCGAGAAAGGCTGACAAGGAACTGGACGAGGCACGACTGGAGGTCCATGCACGAGATGGGATCGGCCATGGCGTCAGGGTCATCGCTGTCGTCATCACCGTCCGGGTCAAACACTGCAGTAGACGCAACAAGCCGAAACTCAGCGGCGTGGTACTTGTGGGCCGGCCATAGTGAATTTTACAACAGAGACAGGAGAGAGCACACAAACAGTACTTGTGCATTTCCTTTCTTTTGCCTTTCGTTTTTTTTTTTTTTTCATTGTTCCATCATGAATGCCAGCTATAGGTTGTCCAGCCACCTCTTGCTGGCTAGGATCTGGTGGCAAGTTGGGTTTATGCCAGTTTGAATGGATACTGCAGAGCAGAACAATAAAGCTCCTCTTCAAGAGAAAGGGCAAACTACACATGACTCTAGGTCAATGACAAATACACCACCATGAAATTCCGTTTGCTCATTTCCATGATGTTACAGCGGAGGCAAACATTTACAATAGGGAGGTTTTAGCATGTTTGTAAACATAGGACCTTTACAGAAGACTGGAGCCATGGACAATAGTAGCAACGCTAATAACGCCGTGTTGTAATGCTTGGTCCAGCTACGGCACATTTGAAGTATTTTGCGAATGTTCTCATCGAATAAAAGAGGGGGGGGGGGATCAAATGTTAATGACTGTTGCTACCAACACTTCACAACAACAAATAAGCAGATAATCGTAAGTCATGCAAAACAGCTCTGTGTCCTCTCTGGTTAAAGTATGCACCACAATATGGCACCACAAACATGGCAGCTCACTAAACGTCTCTGGTAACTCTATATTTCCTAGTAAATGATGCATTTAGAAACAAGTTAAAACAGCAAAAGAGGCACCTCTTGAGAATTATATTTCGGAGCACTGAGGCATAGAGGGCAGGTACAATTCAGTCTTATGGGCTGTGGGAATGCATGCGCATTCCGATATCTTCCCGCATTGCCGCGATGTCACAGCCAAAGCACCTCGTTACCTCCTTTCTTTGAACTGGGGTGACTTCTCTCCACCGGTCGGGAGAAGAGCAGTTCGCCCGATACTTTTTTCTTTGGCGGGCTGACGAGCTTGCGACTAGCCGCAACTGAACTCGGCCGCGAAAACCACGGCACGCCATTGAATTTGTGAGTGACTGACCACCCTGGGGCCTGAGCACAGATTTATGCTAGGTGAGCCAAGCCGTTATCAGCGTCTTATGTGTTTTCCCCATTTTGCAGTTTTTTGCATCAGTCGCGTGGTACACTTCCACCGCCGTGGCTTTGTTTTTGTCTGTTGTTGCCATTGGTGTGGATAACTAAGGTGAATAAATGCCTCAAGGTAAAGACTCGCCCTGTGCCCCTGGCCTGAAGCTGCCGTGGTCACAACTCGCTGCGAACTGTGGGTAAGGGCCACTTTTAAGGCTGCTGCAAAAGTGCTAGCGAGTGACTGCTGCTCCGTTGGCATGATGCAATCCAGATAAAGGTCAGATACGCATACACGAATTAGAGCAACACCCCTATAGGGCAGGGCTTGGGTTGAATCCTTGGACTGTCGCCACGTAGCCAGAGACTCTCCATCTTACCATTCCATTTCACCTGCAATGAACTCTGCTAAGTTAACACCTACCGCAGTAAAGGAGTAGGACTCTTCATACTCTGAGATGTTCCTACACTCAACCTCAACTCCACAAAGTATGAAACAGCCCCACAGCTCAACTGAAGTGATTACTGCACTTGGATAACAATCCTCCACAATTTCTGAGCTAAAATTGTGTAACCGAGTGCTCTCAGCATCTACTCGTTACACACTGAAGTGAAGGTTGCGCTCCTCAAACAACTCCTCAGGGATTCTTGTGATGGGTTGCTGAAATGAAGGGATGGCTTTGAAGTTGCTGAAGGGGCATTTATTAATAAACTCCTTGTACTGTCCTACAACAAGGAGTTGCTGAAGTAAAGGGACATATCTCAAACCAGCTGCTTTGATCTGAACGGGCAGTCCTCAAGCAACTTCTTGTAGTTTTCTATGACAAAGAGTTGCTGAAATGAAGGGGCACCTCAAGCAACTTCTTGCACTGTCCTACAACAAAGAGTCGCTGAAGTGAAGGACTACATTTGAAGCAGCTCATTGGAGTTTCCTACAACGAGAGGCTGCTGACATGAAGGGGCATATCTCGAGCAACTCCTTATAAAAGATGCTGAAGGGGCACTTCTCAAGGAACTCCTTGGAGTGTCCTACAACAAAGAATTGCTGAGGGGGTGTTTCTCAAACGAATCTTCGTCATGGATATCTTAGAGGAACATTGCCGAAGCACAGTGTCTCCTTCAATTCAGAGGTAGTGCTGTGTTGTCCTCAGTTAGTCAACAAAGAGGCCCAAGTCAAAGCCTGTTTGCAGAGATGGGTTTGAGGTAACTGAACACACCTGCGTAATCTGAGGCAGGGGCGAAGTGGCGCATAATGTTCTCTGCAGCATCCCCTTCCATTTCTCCTTCTTCCTCCCATTCTTCATCCTGGAAAAAGTGAGAGAAAAAATGAGAGAAAGAGAAAAGTACACAATCGCGATTGCCAACTGCTCACGTATTTGAGCAGTCATCTCAGGATTCTTCAAAGGGACATGAAAGGGTAAATGTCATCAAGCCAAAGTGATATGTTATTTTATATTCATTTATTTAATGCTTACTGCAGTACGAGGACCAAGCAGATAAGTGTACAACAAGATACAAGACAAACATAGAGCAGGAATACAACCTCAAGGAGTTTAAAAAGACAAGACAAAATCAAAATCAGTGATGTCCTAAGAAAGAAAGGTCATTTCTGGAATGTTTCAGACAAAATCAATGGAATGAAAATGAATCCAAAGAATGAGTTTAGAGTGTTTTAGCATCCTCAGTCATAAGAACATTTACTGGTAAGGCATTCCATTATGCAGGAGCAAACACTCATTTCAAATGAAAAGGCCAGCGTGCTAAAGTACAGTGCTACAGTAGAACCCCGCTGTTACGTTCCTCACTGCTGCGTTTTCCCGGCTGCTACGTCGTTTTCATCCGGTCCCGGCATAGCTTCCATAGGATCCAATGTATAAGGAACCCCGCTGTTACGTCGTAGCTGTGAAAACGTTCCCGCATGATACGTCGCAACTTAGCCCCCCGAACCCGCCTGGGCTAAAGTAGGCAACGCGCTCCAACCGCCATTTTGGCTTTTGACGAGTTTTGGCCGGGCTTGGCTATGGAACTGGCTGCAAGAAGCCGCACGCCAGTTCGAGAGGCCGCCATCAAATTGGCGTGCGGCTTCTTGCAGCCAGTTCCATAGCCAAGCCCGGCCAAAACTCGCCAAAAGCCAAAATGGCGGTCACATACGACGACTACGTCGCCGTGGATGTTGTTGTCGGGACGTCAGAGTGTCAGAGCATCGCCGAGATCGTTGGGATCTCGGTCGCGAGTGAAGTCGCAGACTGCGATGCACGAGCCGCATGATGCCGGGGAGTTGCCAAATCGTAGCTTTCGAAAAGCCGTTGCGGCTCTGGACCTCCTCCGCAGGTACGTCGCACCTCACAGCGACGCTGACAGCAATGCGGCCTTCCAGGCTATTGAGAAACGTGTGGTGATTTCTAGCGAGCGAAAGAAACGGCAAGCCACAATTCTGGACTTTTTTTTAGGTCCTAAGCGCACTCTGTGGAAATAAATTGTCTATAGTTGAAGCTGCACTTTTTTTCATTCATTTTCGGAGCTTTCCTCACTGTTGAGTTTTCCCGGCTGTTACGTTTTTTTTCCCCGGTCCGGTGAAAAACGTATGAACGGGGTTCCACTGTATTTGGAAGCTACAAGTGTGCTGTGACTGTCAAGATAAAGAGGGGCATAAATATGCCTCAGAACTGATATTAAACCGCCTTGAGAGAAGTAGAAGTAGAAACGAATTTTGATGAGGATGTGGACCACATCAAGCATTTTTGTCCGCAGTCCTGAACATAATTGGTGTTGAAATCAGGTGAATTGTGATATTATCTAACATTGTAGGATTCATTGAGTGTTTGTCTTTAGTATCCTGTGAGCCCTCTATTAGATCTACAACAATGAGGAAAATATGTGATGAACACCATACCTCAGAATCATCCTCTTCCTTGTGCATCATTGCATGGTCAAGGCAATTGCTCAGCTCATGAATCATAAGCTTATATATTTTGACCAAGACTGGAATCTCTGTCCACTGGTCTGGATCTGGGAGTCACATTGAAGAAGTTGTTAGGGGAAAAAAATAAGACTGTGAAATGCAAATACAAATTGCAGTGAAAAGGCAAATAAGTATTGCTTTGATATCACGTGCAGATTGTACTTTCTACACACACTGCCTAAGCAAACGAAAATCTGATATGTAGGCAGAGAGCTCCAAACATAATTCATTAAAGGGACACTGAAGGCAAATATTAAGTTAAGCTAAAGTGATAGATTAGTGCTTGAGAATCTCTAAGGCATCAATATTATAGCGGCGTCAATATTATCGCGAACAGAACCATAATAATAGAGAAATTGAGGTAAACGCAGGACATGGGTAGAGACTTGCCCGGGACATTAATTTCACGTTTCAGTAGTTTCGTTATCGCGTACAGTTGCACTGGTTTTGCTGGCTCGCGAAACTAGCACAAATTGCAAGTAGCAAAGAATTCAACTTCCATGTGATGTTGCGAGATGCCGAAGTCTACATCACTTGATCAAAAAGGAGCTGCTGCGGTGAATCCACCACTCTGTCTTGGCTCGGCACTGCTGTCTGTCAGACACCGTTTTACTCACCGACGGCAGCAAAGGGCGGTGATGACGTATGCAACGTCAATACACCCCCAGTTAGATGGCAGGCGATTTGAGTTTCGAAAAAGGTGCTCAGACCCTTCATATGTAATTTTCTCGCAAACTAAGACTTTTCTTGGCATGAAAGAAGCATTATGAGGTTTCTGGAATACTATTCGAATAGTCCACGCCGACTTAGTATTTGCCTTTAGTGTTCTTTTAACTATAGAATAAACTGACATCACCACATTGTGACAATGTGTGATGCGGTTTGATCTGTACAACAGTTGAACATGGAACAGTACCCTGGCCTTGACTGTTAGAAAATTACAACTGGGTATTATTAAAGCGAAGCTATATAGGCAAACCCTCCCAGACCTTCATAAGTGTGGCTGCTGCCACTGTCTCGTAAAATAGCTGCCACACATGGCAGCATTCATATAATGAATCGGCTTATATGTAGTCCTGTCTCTACTACCCCTACAGATGTCCTTGTAGCCGGCTCTGTATACTCTGCGGAATCACCTAGTGTAACAACAAACAGCACCTAAATAACCTCAGTGCAACAAATATATGTCTTCAAGAGCATGATTCCTTTACTAAGATGAAGCTTTCTATGTCTTCTTCCCCAGAATTTGACGTGTCTGCTCGGTCAGCTTCTTGCTGAGCAAGGTAGGCCAGTCCTGGAGATAGTGGGACAGTAAACCGGGCTGATCCTGGAGACGGCATAAGAAGTGGGTAGATCCCAGAGATAGTATAACCTGCAGTCGCGTAGTTCACGTAATGGGACTTTGCACATCTTGCGAATTTCCCAGGCAGGCACCAAATTTCTTTGCTGCAGAATGCGTTGCAGAAGATTCACAGTTTTATAGCATTTAATTATCCGCTTCGCAAAAGCTTCACTTTACATGGATTTGAAAATGTGCATTGGACCTGCATAAATTTGTATACTGTTATGTTTATAGTTCCTACGCTTTCCTTGGAGGTCTCATTTTAGTTTTAAAGATAAGCTGTAAGGGGAAAGAGGTGCGAAGAAGAAAGGGTGAGGGAGCACTATCTCGTTTCTGTCCGGAAGTGTTGCACACTCAGTGCTGTATGTGCGGGAGTGTTGCCATGGCGCCCAAGCCCCTTGCCCAAGTTCCACAGATTGGGGCGATTTGTTTGAACTGCATCATGCGACTGCTTCATCACTTCAATGTAAAAGAGATCGTTGGCTGTCTGATCTTGCAGTACAAATACGAGATGAACAAACACTTCGATATCAAAAGCTTCCCAAGAGGGAACAGAACTTGATGCACACACGTTCTCCAATGTCCGCCATCACAAAACTGATACAGTCGGTGACAGACGCTCAAAATAACGCAATGCAGTGAGCGTACGAAACTTTCCACAAGGACGCTGCTGGCTGGACACTGGTGGAGACAATAGTGTAGTATGCATGCCTAGATATTAACTTCCTAAACATTTTGTGAAGACCTTCTCGTTACTTTTCAGTCCCTGCTCACATAGTTGATGAAGGGTAGAAGAAAGAGATAGAAGCCGCGTTGTAAATGCAGTTTACAAAAAAAAAAAAGAAAGAAAGAAACTTGGGAACAGGAAGTTCTGTACGTACTAGCAGCACTCTTCGACCTCGTCCGAATGCCTTCGTTCATGTTGAACACTCTGTCCCCCTTGACATTGATGTTCACCAGACGAGAGTCGTTAGTCTGAATTCCATGCTCCAGAAGCTTGCATAATGCCAGTATGCTGCAAGTAGTTGGGGTCAGGGGTAAGAAGCATATGTGAACACACAGGACGCCCTTGCTAGAAAACGAATTGTCAACAGTCAGTGGTGTGCAGATCACGCATTATTCATTATTGCGAAAAACGTGAATGGACAGATACAAGTGAAAAACACAGTACGAGCGCCCACTAGCAACTGGAAAGCTTTTATTTGAAAGTGACGTGCGCATGTATCAATATCTTGATATATAGTAAAACCTTGTTAATTCAGACTTCGTGTGACCGAAAAAAAAATATCCAAATTAAAAGAATACCGAATAATCGAGGGTACCAAAAAACATAAACAAATGCTAACTACATCAACTTTTTTATTTGGTGAATGACTGAGCAAATCCTGTTTCTATTTTGCACAAAAGCAGTCGGAAAGCTGCAGTTTTCGTCACCTTGTGACTGATTAGCACTCGTAGCAGTGTAGGCCTTGCAACTTCACAGTGCAGCCAAAGAACACAAACACATCTTCCTCTGAGACATGGCTTTTACTACCGTGCAATTATTTTCCCGCCAGTGAGCTGGTCCCCAAAAGATTGTTCGTCCATCTTGATGTAGCCGGTGCTCTCCAGCCTCGACAGCTCTGCCGTTAGTCAGAGCGAAACTGTTTGCCGCAACCACTGCGGACGAAACCGTGGCCGCTATTGACGCATGGACGGCAACCTTGCTGTTCTGAAGGCGCGGGGCCAACGCGCATGCCGTATAAAAACAAAACAACTATTTGATGCAACAACTGCAGACGAAACCACAGTTGCTATCGACCCTATCATGGATAGCAACTACGCAGTTTTCGAAGGCGTGCGGCCGATGCGTGCGCCGAGTCATAACAAAAATGCCATTTATTTACTGCAGCCGCTAAAGATGAAACCACACTCGCTATCAATGCAATCATGGATGGCGAATACGCAGTTACGGCGGCCTATGTGGTGTTATGCGCAGTGGTAAACGCGTGAATAGAAGCTTTGAAGGCTCAAATAGGAATCAAGCGTTGCTGACATTCACATACGATTTCCGCTGATGACTATGGTGAAGCAGGCTCCGCTGCAGTGTTTCTGTTGGACAACAGTGCCGTTTTTGCTCATTTGCGGTGCACATTTGCGAAAGTTGTCCGAGTTAACCAATGTGCCGCCAAACACGTCTGAATTAACGAGTTTGATTGCATTCTATAATGCAAACACTTGCAGGGACTTTCACAAGGGTTGAATTAATGAGGTTTTACTGCACATGTCAGTTTCAAAGAAAAACGTTTCAGTTGTTATTAAGCGCTCGTTCTGTGTTCCTCACTTGTCTCTGTCGATTCATGCTTTTCGAAGCGATGAACGCTCACCAACTTGTAATCAACAGTTTTAATCATGTAGGGTGTACGACGACTCAGATGAGTGAAGTGCCATCAGCACAAATAAAAATTTAAAAAACAATACAAATTAGAGCATGTCTTAGGCATGGCTGCTTTAAAGACCGGTGTGCAAACCCTGTACCAGCCGTTTATAAGTTGCCAGATTTCTTTATGCCATATTTCAAAGCATGTCAGTGTCTCCGATACTAGCATACGTGGAGGCAAAGATAATACTGGCACGTGTACTTGTTTATCAGCTGACCAGGTTTCATCGCCTAACAAATGTTACCGCTCAGCGCAGGACGCGCCTGCATGTATCGGAAGTTCCTGGAATGTTATCGAAGGTTCTGTCCATTGTCTGTTGTCACCGAATTTGTGTAATCTGATTGCATGTATGCGCAACGCGAATGGCGTAGAACTTTCTGGAAGACACGCAGGCACCAGCGATTGCTCTGGAACCTTCGATGACTAACATATAAAAGCCGACGCGCTTGACCTGCTCTTCAGATTTTGTCGATCGCTGATCGCGTTCGCTCCTATTGCTGTGCTTTGAGTGTAACTTGCTTTTGAGGACACAAGTTCACCAAATAAAAAGTTACTTTTGTCATTCACAGTTTTACCGCTGCATTATTCACCGTCACTCATCATCATCATCATCATCATCAGCCTGGTTACGCCCACTGCAGGGCAAAGGCCTCTCCCATGCTTCTCCAACAACCCCGGTCATGTACTAATTGTGGCCATGCCGTCCCTGCAAACTTCTTAATCTCATCCGCCCACCTAACTTTCTGCCGCCCCCTGCTACGCTTCCCTTCCCTTGGGATCCAGTCCGTAACCCTTAATGACCATCGGTTATCTTCCCTCCTCATTACATGTCCTGCCCATGCCCATTTCTTTTTCTTGATTTCAACTAAGATGTCATTAACTCGCGTTTGTTCCCTCACCCAATCTGCTCTTTTCTTATCCCTTAACGTTACACCTATCATTCACCGTCACTACTACGTGACAATACTCCCACTAGTAATTTTAAACTTTCTTGTGCTTCGATTTAAGTTGACGGTACCTCAACCACTGAATACAGTTCAGTACTTCTAAAACACTTTCTTTTTCCATAGTGTCTGAGCGTACACGTCATTCGCACAGCCTTCCTTTGTGCTCACCTGACTTTGGTCTCGTACGTTCCGTAGAAAAGCGTCTGCCTGGAGCACCACTCCGTAAGGACGAATGCCAGGGCTGACTGGCCCGTTGGTCCCGGAACACCAGACAGAAAGTCGAGGACTGCCGACATCTGAGTGTGCACCAGATGCGCAAATACCAGCACCAAACTCTGCAATACAGAAAGAAATTGATTGCGTCGATTTACATTCATGGCTATAGGCTCAGGACGTTCTTGGTTAATTCTGCGGTTTTACGGGCCAAAACAACAATCTGATTATGAGGCGCGCTGTAACGGGGGACTACAGATTCATTTTGACCAACTGGGATTCTTTAGCGGGCACCCAATGCACGGCACACGCACGTTTTTGGGTTTGGCCCCCCGATCGAAATGTAGCTGCCGCGGCCAGGATTTGATCCCACGATCTCATGCTTAGCAGTACAACGCCATAGCCGCTAAGCCATGGCGGATAGGGCATTCTAACTACATGGCCTCTCTTTGACTGAAAATAACATGCATTCACTGTCTTTATCTTGTGTCGTCACACACAAATCCATCAATTGACTCCTCTAATTCGAACCTGAAAACTGGGTACATGCATTCGGTCTGAAGGGGCCTATGACCTTCTGGTTGTACAACGCCAGCAGCAGAGGGCCGGTCGTGCAGTGCACCATTTTCTGACCCGTCAAGCTCGTTGGAGACACACCACACCCCTTCAAGGAACGAGCATCTCCCAGCTGTTCGCTAACCAATGGTGCACCATTACTCAGCTTGCGTCGAACCGTTGCGGTCCCAAAGTTCCGCTGAAAAAGAACTTCGTAGTTCTTGTTTCATTCTCGGACCCTATTCCAATTGATTGTGAAATGGCGGCTGTCACATGCAGATTTTTCCTAGTCTGCCGATACACATCGGTAACACCAAATCAAGCACCGCACACGGAATCCGCACAGAGAACCAACCCCTCCCACAACTGATGCATCTGATGAAAACGGTGACTGACAAACACTGTGCAGAGAGATGCCTGGCGACAGGGCGCCACTACCAGACCTTGGCAGAAGTGCAGCTAAACACTAAAAGCTAAACACTAAAAGCATCAAGTGATGAACAGGGTGGAGAAAGGGAGGGTGCACTTCCTTGATAGTTGGTGCCAATTGCAAATCGCTGGAAATGCGGAGAGGAACACTTGCACTGGTATGGGCGCTTGCTTGGGGTTTAACGACACACTGCTCTCAACATTACATCATTTAAGAGTACCTCAAAAAGTGATCGATCGACAATAAGGCCCTAGATAATGATCAAATGTACATAGTTGATAATTGTAGTACAGAAAATCTTCGTAGTTTGGATTACATGGGAACGAAAAAGATGTCTGAATTAATTGCATGTCACATTATCGAGGGGTATCAAAAAAGAAAACAATAAACGAATGCTTACTATGTCAACATGAATTTATCTACAGAATGAACCAGTAAATCCTACTTCTAGTTTGCACAAAAGCATTGCGAAAGCTGTGAAGGCCTCACGACTTCCTTCACAGCGTGGCCGTGCTGCACGTCTTCATCCGAGAAATGCTTTTCTCTACTACACGCACGTCACGATTGTTAATGTGTTAGCATAGGAGTGCCAAAGTGGAAAAAAGTGTGTGTGTAAAATGTGGGATGCCGGCCACGTGGTAGAAGTGTGTGTGTGTGTGTGCACATAAACACACACACATGCACACACATGTTCACCGTAGAGTAGAATAGCTGCCAGTAATTTTTTTGTTGAAGCTATTCGATTTAATAATCAACTGGAATTAGCGATTTTATTTATTACTGGTGTGAATGCCATGCTGTCAATGAAGAATTTGTAGGAGATTGAAAGAAACTTAAGGCTGGTACGTTTTCAGCCAGGTAACTTCTGCCCATTTTATTTTTTCGGGCTGATAAAGAAAGCCTGGAAAAATTAAAAATATCACATGGCTAGCCGTCTGCCGGCACCAAAAAGCAGCACTCTCAAACAAGCTCTACAGCAGTTAGCAGAGGTGTGCAAAAAAATGAAAGCAAATAAAAATAAAAATAAAAGCAACTTATTTCACTAAGTTCTCCATGAATTCACATTACATAAAGGTTTTTCTCTTGTTGAATATATGCTTAATCTGCATTCACGGTGGGCAATCTTTAAAACGAAGTGACCTGGACAGTCAGACCTCAATACTATAACAAAGTTGTACTTGCAGCGATAAACTTTGTTAATTTGCAAATTTCATTAATTCGAGGTTTTAAAGTTTCAGGAGCAAAAACAATTTCACAGATTTCCAGAGCATTCCTGGTGAATTGTATGTTTTCAGTAAGCACTTGTCAACAAACCGGAACAAGGTCGAGCCATAATCGCACGATTATGCATGCCAGCAGACCTGGTGCAGATCGCATAGAAAGCAATGCATCAGCGTGGATCATGGCATCCAAGATCTGTCTGTGTTACGTCATGTGGCACGGTAATGCTTGGGCGCCATGGCTGACCACACTTAGTGCTCATGGCCATTATCAGATGGCACCCACAAATGAAAAACAAAATTGGAAAGGAATATCGATATTCGTCCTGAGAAAAAAAAAAGTCGCAGTACTGCCACGAAGGCATAGCGTTGGCGACGATAGCAATGAAACTACCACACGAAGTAAGGTTCACAGTTTTATCGGTGTCACGCATGCTCTGGCAAACGTGAACACACATCACTCGATGAACAGTCGCTGTCAGACGCGAGCTAATGCTTCGCACCGTGTCTCGGAAACGAGATTACGTGACCGCCAGCACTAGGACACGCAGGAACACAATGCACGTCAAGGCACCAACCATCTCGGCCTGGCCTTTGCACATGCTGCAGATTAGCTCGAAGATACGGCGCGTCGTTGACGTATGGAAAGTCACGCGCAGCCACAGCAGGGGTGGATGAGGAGACCCGACTGCTGAGGGAACGTGCAGATAAGCACGCTTCTCCTGCCCCTTCTCCCCCAACCCTCGTGCATGCTTGATCCCTTTACCGTGCGTGCACCCCGTCCCCGCAGGCCCCTTGCGCTGAAGGAATCGTCAGCTCTCGTGTTTCACGGAGTAGTCCAGGCTGCCACGCACCTCACGGCCTCCGTAAGTTATTTACGGCTTACCGCATCTCGGCACGCACGCTTCAAAAGCGTTTGTCGCTCAAACGCTTCATGCGGAAGGACGCTTGCAAATGCTAGCTTCTGCCTTGGCCGACATTTTTATACTTTTTTGCCAGATTACCAGCCCTACAGGCTCCAAGTACATGCCTGAAATGGCTGAAAAGTTAGGTCGAAAGCGTGTCATGAAATTACTTTGTTAAAGTGCAAAAAAAAGAGATACACAGTTTTCGATGAAACCAAGATCAGGAAATTAAAACAGTTCAATACATTGCAAATTTGGTTCAATCGAGGTTCGTTATATTGAGGTTTCTCTGTATAACGAAGAATTCTGAAGGTCTCCAGCGCTTCGTTATAGAGGCGTTTGACTGTAAGTGGTCCGAGCTGCACTCCATGAATTTACTGACAAAGGGTCCTCATACAGCTCGGTGCTCTGGGACATCCTCCTGTATATTCCACTATGATTGTGAGAAATAGATGCACCTACATGAAAGAGATGAAATGAACTGAAACCAAAGCGTCCAGTCAACACTATGGAGACCACTTCGTTGCAGCAACACCCACCTGAATTACACTCAGTGTCTCACTCTGCTGCAGCTTGCTGAGGACAGCCCGAAGCAGCAGCTCCGTGCCTTCGCCCAGGGACAAGCCCGCTTTCGAAATGACCACCGACACTAGTCGGCCTACAAACATGGCCGCAGACTCTGGTGTCTTGGGGTCCAGCAGATGTTGGGCAACCTTTGAAGATTAAAGAACATGTTTGAAGCCACTTTCTCCACAGTTGCAAGGTCTCTTAAAATTTAGCTGCGCTTTTCTGCATCAGTTCTCAACAGTGTTTTGCAAGCTGCTACAGTAGAGTACTGTCAGCATCAAACGAAACACATCTGTTTAGGGCTAACTAAAATGTGTACATTCGTTTCCACTGCCTCTAGTTCATGTGAGCAAAGCAAGAAATCGGACTAGTTGGTGTTTCATTATTCTTGTGATGCGCCGAGTAAAATTGAGTAAGACTGATACTAACACGATAGGACAAACCAGACAAGGATGGGAAGTCAGAACTGGCTTGTCATCCTTGCCTGGCTTGTCCTATCGTGTTATTAGTTTTACTCAGTTTTACTCAGCACATCACAAGACGAGTTCATGTGATATCGTAAATCTACCTCTTACACTTAGATCAGAGTTTCTATGACCTTTAGAAATCACATGCATACCAGCATGACACCGCACTTGCGGGTAATTACATATAAGCGCTTTAATGTTTCCCTGACACAGAGTATGGCAATAGTGCGTCTCGTGGAAAACACAAATTCAGAAGAAAAACCCAGCAGCAGAACTATGTTGTCCGAGTAGTTGCACCTTCAAGGCAGGAACACAAAAGATTCCCATTTTCTCTCAATATTGCAATCACATTTTCTATTGCAATAACGCTACATTTTCATAACAAAAGTGGTTGGCCGCAGATCAGACACTGTATCACCAGAAAAACGAGCACAAAAGAGCTGCCAAATTAAAGAAACTTAGCATGCTGTAAGCATGCACATTAGTGTTCCGACAGCCTTGTGGGTTTCAAAATCGTTGGTTGCATCCTTCTGCCCCTTGAACTGGCTGTTTTAGTCACAAATTAGGCAAACAGTCGTCCCCACGCTCCTAGCCAACAAGTACAGCACCATCGACATGTCATCTGATACAAGTAGCTTGCATGACACCTACACAGCCTGCCCTACCACAGTAGCAAGTGCAAGAGAACCAACTTATGCAGAGTTGCATCCTACATGGCATAAAATCGAGAAGCATGGTGCAGGGGGCAGATTAATGCCAGTCAGGAACCATTTCATAAGGAGACTGGTAACAGATTCCCCGCCAAAGTACAAACAGTGCACCGGCAACATAACCAGCACTTATTCATCGAGAAAGTAAACGATGGCCACCATCACTCCTCTTCAAAACTAAGTTCAGCTTAGTCCAATCTGCCAAGCAGCTGACCAGGGCCAGATATTCGTTGAGGATCCCCGGCACCTGGCTGCTTACATCGAAGCGGCAATGACGTGCACTGTTAGCTAGACTCTGCCTTTATTACTAACTAGTACAAACTGACTGAACTAGCACAGCAAGCACACTTAAATTCAACAGATTGGAGGTGACTATCTCGAAATGTTGAATTCTGACCGAAAATTTTGACTTTAGAATGATTTCTGTTAAAGGCAAATTATTCGATAACCTACATTTACAAAAGAAGCTCTGAAGTCCAAATACCCTTAATTCAGTGCCCACCTGCAGCACAAAAGCATTTGACATTAACAAAATAATAACTCCACCTTATCATGCTTCTTACAAGAAGGCATCAAGCAGCCAAAGGTGAAAAAAACAACAACAATTATAAATTCTTACCTTGACAATATAGTAAAGCCCTGTTTGACCCTGTTCATCCCTCCAGGCAGCAACCTGGTCATATGCAACTGACACGTACGCCCGGATACACTCGCCACCATTCTGTAAAGAATGCACACAAAATAGTCAACTCAAGCATTTTTGCTCAGCAAATCTGCGTTTCAATTTAACTACAAAAAATGTTACAACAATCGTCAAAATATGCAGCACAAAATAAAAATATAATGTTGATAGTACAACCACCTTATAGCAAATTGCTAACAATAAATCTTTTCAGGTGTTTATAACTACTCTATATTTTAATGCATCAGCATTTGAATGCTCATGTGAACAGAAACCTTGCACATCTGTTGGTTACCTCATGGCATGAGAGAGGAGGAGGAAAGCATGCAACATCACAAATGGAGAGGTGAAACAGAGGGAGAAGGTGAGAGAGGGTGTGTGCACGAGGGAGAGGGTGATGTAACGTCACAACTTAGGAGCCCACAGGGATACAGGTGGCGTGTGACATCGCGCTTATGTGCTCACAGCTGGCAGACAGCCAGGGGAAAGGAAACAATCACGCCGTGGCATGCTGCGGCAGATTGCCTGTGGCATTAGACAGCTTCACACATGTCTTGTGAAGGAGTCTTTGGGTACATGTTAAAATGGATGATGTGCCATATATGAGCAGCATGAAAAGTCGTGCTGAGGAACGTTGCCGAAAGAATGAAACAGTACATGTATCTGCAGTAATAAAAAAATGTACAAAAGTGAACACACACGATTGATGCAGAATGCAAAGTGGAACGTTAGGAGTGAAGTGACATGCGTTAGGCATTGTTAAAGGGACACTATAGTGAAACAATAAATCAGTTTAGACTAATAAAGCATTGTTTGAGAACCCTGCGGGCAGTCATTTCAAGATAATAGTTTGATTATTAGATGAGAAAATGAAGGTTGAAGTATCAGTATTTGAATTTCACGCCGAAACCCCAACGCTGGTACGCCAGTGTGACGTCAGGGATTTCAAAGTGTTTTCGCATTTGGGCTGCGTTGGCTGAGTAAAGGTTCCCAAAACTTGCTATGTTTAATAACTGGTTCCTTTAGAACACAATGTAGTCAATCTGTATTGCTGTATAAGTAAGTAGGCCTTAGAAGATGCCATCAAAGTCCATGACGTCACAGCAACCAGGTGTGGGAACTTCAAGGCAGCGTCACCACCCGTCTTTCGTTCTTGTGTTTTTTCAGGCTTACCAAGCGTCTTATTATGGTAAGAGTGGTGTTTTTAGTGTCGTAGAAAAGTAATTTACTGATGCAGAAGAAATTTAGTGCCCCTTTAAGGAACCTTGTGGAGTTTTTTAGCTATCTTGTTTGTTATTAACCCTTTGAGGGTCGAATTATTTTGAAGAAAACTTTGCCAGGTGGTCAAATTACTTTATTGCGGATCTTGAATGTATAAGATGTATAAAGCCGGGAATAAATAGTAAAAAAAATTAGGAACAGTATTTTGGTGTCGGCATCACTCAGAACTGCAAAATGTTCAACAGTATTTCAGAGTGTGGTACTCCTTGAAACACGAGTCTCCGCACAGCCGCAGAGAGCGAGAATACCTCATGAGCCGCGGTGATAAACGAGCTAAGAGCAGTGCCAATCAAGATAGAAATCAACTTCCGCCGCCCCTGCGATAGCGTGCCGACAAAGATAAAAATCATGTTTCGCGCGCCCCCATTGCGGCGGAACCGAAAGCGCGTTGCCGCTGAGAGCGAGAATACCTCGCGAGCAGCGGTTATAAACAAGCTAAGAGCAGCGCCAATCAAGATAGAAATCAACTTTCACCGTATCTGCAAGAGAGTGCCGACAAAGAGAAAATGACATTTCGAGCGCCTCCGTTGCGATCACGCGGCGAAACCAAAACCGCAAAAGGGGTGTTGCCGCAGTCTGCTCGACGCGCTGAAGCTAGAAGTCAGTTCTGTTTATCTCCCCAGGAAGGTTTCACGAATTTCAAACACTTCTTGTAAGTCCTAAGAGGTGGCAGCACCTCCCAGTGAGCATGCATCGTCATTATGGCGTGAAATTTCAAACGGAGGGTCGAAAATGTACCCATACGGCAAAGACCTTGTGGGACAGAAAACCGCCGTCGTACATGTACGGCTAAAACCGTCAAAGGGTTAAGGCTGGCGAAGGGTTAGTGCTAATGCATTTCTGTTAGATCAAACAACTGATCGACCATTAGGTTATTACTACAGTCGAATTCCATTAATCCAACCCAAGCCGGACCGACGAAACCAATCAAATTATCCAGCGGGTTAAATTAAACAAGATGTGGAAAAAATGCCAAAACAGACTACTGATTCATTTGGCAGTATCTGCCCGATTCTAATGCCCCCTAATCAAACGCATGCCCACTTTTTGTGTCCATTGCAGAAAAATAACGCAGAAGTGACATTAAAGCTCCCAAACAAAGTAGAAACATAACGCACATCCGATTTTTTAGCAAGAAAAATGGCCAACGGTTTAATGTGTGTTGCACAATGGTGACCAGTTTCTTAAAGTCAGCTTCGCCATAATACATCCACATCTGTATCATACGGTGTGGGGATGCGCGACTCTCGCGCGTCCCCTGATGTCTTGTTTTCCCGCATGGCCCCCGTCTCCGTGCGGCGTCGCCGCGTGAGCCGCGGCGGTCGGAGTGGTGCAGGCGCGGTGCGAGAGATGGCGCGAGTGTCGCGCCGCTGCGGGGTTGCTCGGGCGCCGGGAGACGGGGCGCTCGCTCTTTGGGGTTCGGGGAGCAAGCGGGACGGACGTGCCGACCCATGCTTCTGCGAGACCGTCTCGCGTGGCCGCCTTGGAAGGCGCCACCGTCCGCGTGACCGTACACGCGAATGACCAGGCGTTGGGATCCAGCATGGGGCGAAAATATTCGCTCGCAAACCGGTCGCGGTGAGTCGGACTTCTAGATTTGTCGCGCGCCCATCGGCATGTTTTGTGGATAGCAACTCGGCTAGCAGGCATTGATCTATGAAAGGTGCAATAAATGCCCTTGTGATTGTTTGCACTACTGTGTTGTCGTTCCTTTGTCCCAAGAGCATGGGTGTGAGAGACCCCACATCTGGCTGCCCAACGTGGACCTCTTGGGACATCGGACGATAGATTTAACAGTTTGCTTCGTTCGAGACTTTTGTTTAAACCGAAGCGTAGGCCTAGCGTGAATTTTGATCGCTAGAGTCGGCGGCGTGCTTCCTTGAGCGAGGTGATGGTGGCTGTAGTGTGTTTGAACATGTCAACATGCTAAGCCTTTTCGCAAGTGTTTTTTTAATGACATTCGTCAGTACGAGAGCCACGTGGTCTGATCCTGGGAGAGCGAGGCTGAGCGCCCGCAGAGCAGTGGCAAGCCTGAAGCGAGTGAGTACAGAAGCCTCGTGGTCCGAATTTCTTATGTAAATAGCTTCTTCTATCTCTTTGACTCGGATGAAGTCGCGGCGCTGGGAGCCGGGTGGCCGCGGGCCACGGGTGCCACTACGGGCTGACTGGTATTGCGGCCTGGCACCAGGCGCTCCGACACCGTCTGGGACGGTGGGCGCCGTCAACTCGGATGCTGTGTGCACCGAGCGGGGTAGGACCACCTCACAGAGCTGACGTCTCCTCGCGGCTGCCTGTTTTGCGCTCATATTGGGTGTTTTTGGATGCCGGTTGTTGTCAGGGTAGCGACGCTTTAGGCCTAAGGCTTTACAATGCTGCCTGTCGCACGTGGAGGGACACAACCTGGTGGACCGTGGCGTTGAGGTGTTGCAAGTTGCTTCCCTCATTCTATTTAGCCTCGCACGAATTGAAATTACTCGTTTGACTCAAGGAAGCGAGCTTCGTTCACGTGAACTTAGCATCTGAGTAGCTGCCCGATCTTTTGCTAGCCGAGTTGAACATCGTACCACGTGGGCGATGCGCATGCAGAATTCCTCTCCCTTGCACTACTTTAGTGTTTGCCGAGTGTGTTGAGTGTACGCAGCGTGATTGGAGTCACCCCTGGCTTGCTGTCACCTGCACATCGTCTGCGCTGCTGCTCCGGACTACGATCGAGCCACCCCGAGCGATGGTGATGCTGCGGCCAGTTCGGCGCAGCAACTTCGGCGGCCTCCTGCATCCAGCTCGCAACCCTCGGCGGCGGACAAAAGAGCCGGCGGTCACCGACAGCTACGGCGGCTCTTCCCAGCAGGGCGCGTCGGCGCGAGCGACGCTTGCTCGTACCGACTACTGCATCGTCGTTTCCGGAGTCCTGGCCTGGCATCGTGCCGTCAAGCCTGCAAAGCTGCTGCCGTGACCGGCGGACGCCAGCGGTGTACCGAAGGACAGTCGGCTCGCATGCTATGGACAGCGTGTGGACATTTCCTCAGCGCAGCCACTGTTGCATGCACTACCTTGATGTTAGACCGTGTGACATATTTCGCCGGAATATGTAGTGATTTAAGGTTGGGGGGATGTGGGGATGCGCGACTCTCGCGCGTCCCCTGATGTCTTGTTTTCCCGCATGGCCCCCGTCTCCGTGCGGCGTCGCCGCGTGAGCCGCGGCCGTCGGAGTGGTGCAGGCGCGGTGCGAGAGATGGCGCGAGTGTCGCGCCGCTGCGGGGTTGCTCGGGCGCCGGGAGACGGGGCGCTCGCTCTTTGGGGTTCGGGGAGCAAGCGGGACGGACGTGCCGACCCATGCTTCTGCGAGACCGTCTCGCGTGGCCGCCTTGGAAGGCGCCACCGTCCGCGTGACCGTACACGCGAATGACCAGGCGTTGGGATCCAGCATGGGGCGAAAATATTCGCTCGCAAACCGGTCGCGGTGAGTCGGACTTCTAGATTTGTCGCACGCTCATCGGCATGTTTTGTGGATAGCAACTCGGCTAGCAGGCATTGATCTATGAAAGGTGCAATAAATGCCCTGTGATTGTTTGCACTACTGTGTTGTCTTTCCTTTGTCCCAAGAGCATGGGTGTGAGAGACCCCACAACGGTAAAGCATAAAAAAGCCCCCCGGCGTTTTCGATTTCGTATCTGATGGCACTATGCAAGCAATTTTTGGCTCAATTTTATTGAAGAAAATAATTGCACCCATTGGAATTTAGTAAGTACCATAATCGAAGATTGTGAGTTACAGTTATTGCTTAGAAATCTCCCTAAGACCAGGCTGAAAATAGGAATTTTTGAAGGGAGATGACGTGTGTTCAACCAAATGCCTGTGCCCTAGGTTACGCCGAGACAGATGCTGCCACTAAAGGGATAATTATTGGTTATCATATGGATATTTATATATCATATATATATATATATGGAATCATATATGGATATGGATATCAAGGATAACATATGGGTAATGTGCGTGTGCATTGACTGCTCAAGTTCAAATGGTCTGGCAAAGGCCAATTTTAGGATTGAAATAACGAATATTTTGACCCATAAAAAGGCATGGGTGCCGGCTGGAACATTCGGTCGGAATAGAATTAACCGGAGTCGAAATAATGGAAGCCTGTGGTATTATTATTTGTATTATTATTATTCACTAAATGAATTCGTGGCAGCTCCAGATGGTTATTGGTTTACAGGGGACACTAAAGTCAAGTTAAGGAGTCAACTAGTGCGCCAAGGTGTCCAAAGCGCCATTTAAGACAAGAACAGCACTTTCATACTTGAGCAAATAATGTAAACGCTGAACAAGATTGGAATCACCACAACAAAAGTGCCAGTACCAGCTCCCATAACATAACATGTCACGCTTATATTCAGTAAGTTATTCTCAACTGCAGATAATGAAAATACTAGGTCCTTCTGTTTCATTTCAACACGACAGAAAATTAAGTTCATTGGACTTTCCTACCTGAGAATCTACTAATGCCGTTTCATCATACTGCCCTGTCAGCGCTATTTGTAAAACAGTGGCGCATTTTCCGAGCAGAACCCTTACTAAAATCAGGCAGCAGAGCCCGGAGGATTATGACCTCCACGATTACCATCACAGCCCGTTTCGAAAACATGAAACCCCAAGTCAAGAAAACGCAATGATATGCCTGATGTACCAAAACAGTGGATTGCAATTTGCAATGCAGTGAACACACTTCAGCATCTCTTTGAAGACGCTGGCAAAGATGATTACTATTGACAGCACAGCACACGGCAACCTTCTATGGAAGACTTTCGCACTGCTACATATTCTGCTCTATATTTTAAATGCATTAGGTAGTTCAAAATTCTATCAGTCCTTTTCAAGGTTTTTTTTAATTACGTTATCTTTATTTTAACCAAGCAAAAAGGAGTAGCTGTTGCCAACATACAGTGACAAGGACTCCATTTATTTTCATAGAAAAAAATGAATAAATATGAACAAAGTACTTCAAACACTTGTGGGCACACAACGGCCATGTAACGTACCTGCAATGTCGAATTGTCATCTGTCTGCATGACGCACTGCACAACCATGGGAAATGCTTGTGTGATGAGGGGCTCTGCAAGGGGTGGTGCACTGCTACGGACGATTGTCTGGAGAACGTCCAACGAAACCTGAAAATAGATGTAAGCAGGAAGGTAATGAAATGCCAGACTAGGTACTTTGAAAGGAACAACTCTCACATTCACACCTACAAAAGATGCACACGGAAGCCTGCTGCCCCCTTAAAGGTATAGTGGTTCCTGGATATATCGAACTTGAAGGAAATTGCAAAATAGTTTGATATAACGATAACTCGAAATATAAAATATGCTTATCTGAAGCTTATTTGTGACCTCCGCAAGTTTCGAGCAGTTTCCTCAAAATCGTGAAAAGCAGGAACTCCAATTTGCTTCTCCAAGGCTGTGTTGAACACACAAAAGCTGACTTACTTTTTTGCTTATGAGCATTTTAAGTCACTTGCACTGCGAGATGGTCTGATGTACTGAGTGCGATGGTAACCCTAAAAGCCCGCATCGCCCGGATACAAAACTGCGGTGTGTCTTGTGTTGCACATTTTTATTTCAGACAAGGTAGAAATGGAAAGCAAACTAGTATGCGCCGTGCTGCCATCGGTGCACTTGTGCCATGAATCGTGCATGAACATGCCCGGTCGCGTGTCCTTTACAATACTACAAACAATATGCCGTTTCAACAGCTGAACGGTATGCGTGGGCAAGGAGCAAGGCGGACTGTGGTGCCAGGTTTCAGAAATGACTTGCTGTTAGATCTAGTCGTGCTCGCTTCTCGACGACCCCAGGTCCGGGCATCTCCTTTCGCATGCCATACAGCGCTTTGACGCCTCTCGGCCCATACGTCCCTTCGTTCTCGGCCGATCCAGCCCTCCAGCCCCTGCGCCGGTGACTGCCGAAACTACAGACATGCTGCTAGCTTTGATCATGCCTTTCAGCGTGCAGAACATCCCAGTCCATTCCCATTCACATGTACTTGTGCGAGCACAAATGAAATGCATTCAGCGCAGACTTGCGAATCCCACAGCGATGAGCATTGCACGCCGCTGCTGCTGTATAGTCTTTCCACAAAGTGTAGATGCGGTGTGCGGTCGTTTTGTTCATGTCAAACGGTCATGTAAAGAGCCGTTTAAGTGGAAGTTGGGGTCGGATTCCTTTTGGCCACTCGCAGAATTCTAAAATGCCATTCGTAGAAGCAGTTCGCAGAAGCCCTTGTCTACAAGAAGACAAGCCCCAGAGTGCAGCAGCTCCACTTCGGCCTCCCATGCCCGACGCCACTCAGTGAAAAGATACAATGTCATCCGTGCTTTCTTGTGGAACATGTATCATACCGGGAGGCTTTTGAATTCTTAAAGCAGAATGCCAAACTGCTTTTACCGAAAATGAACAGCCGCGGTTTGTACAAGCCATCTATATGCACAACAAGTAAATCTGAGAGCACCCTGCTCAGTTTCATTCCATGGTATGTACTGCCCTTCAGACTCAATCTCTAGTTTGACAGCATCTGCCAAAACAGTGCTATTTGTCAGTATTAAATATTTTCGGTAACGCGAGAAGTGATTGCATCTCCATTAGAAGAAGCACACTTCGAGGGGAACGGCGCAGCATTTGATAGATCAAATGTGGCGGTGAACGGGAGTTTGACGTACGCATAGCACATTGCTACAATAAAACCTCATTAATTCACAACTTGTTCATTCGAAATTTTGGATAATTCAAAGTAGCTGCCACGGTCTGTCCAACAATGTATTGAAAGCAATATGTAACACATCCCACTAATTCACACTGAAATTAGCACTGCCACCGATAATTCAAACTGTGCGCCATCTTAGATGGGGAGAGTGCTAGAGTGTGCGGGGCACGTTGGCGATGCTGGGGTTGTCACGCAGGCAGTGCAGCTTTGCCCTTTCCATCTGCAGCCCTTTGTTTTGGCCTGACTGGAGAGAGACTCATTTGCTTGGGAGATGACAGACAGAAGGAACAAACAAAGCATCATGTACAGCGCTTTTGTCCGTTTTCTGTTTGTTCTTCCTCTATGTGCTGTTGCTCTGTTTAGCATCATCAATGTACCTGTTCTTTTTGCTAAATCTTAATTCCAGACCATTTGAAAGAAGCATAACAGTTTGTTTCAGAACAAAAAAAAATTTTTTGTCCGCAGAGACTACCCGCTTAGCTCAGAGGATAGAGGTATAGCCTATAGTAGCGCACATCCGAACAGTGACAGCCATCAAATTTCACCTCGTAATGTAGTTCAGTAATGTAGTTACATTATGTAGTAATTTTTATAGTTGATGTGAAGGACCATGTTTATATGTTTCCGGTTGATGAATTTTTCTGGCTGCAAAATGACACGTGCCTAGTCCTCATAAAAAGTAAAGATTCTGCAGCTCTAATGTATTTCCCCAATTTTTCTTTTTTCTCTGTACTGTCTCTTGACAAATTTCTAGCAAAATTCTCCTGCATTTAACTCCAGCATCAATGTTCACATACAGCAACCCCTCGTTAATTCGACCCTTGCTAATTTGGAATATCAGATAATTTGGACTCATTCTCTGGTCTTGGCTGGCCATACGCATTATTTAATGCAATCAAACTCACTAATTCGGACATATTTGGCTGCACAATGGTTAAATAAGACAACCCTTGGAGCTCGGCAAGCGTAGCATGCCACAAAGGTGTGAAATGTGCAACAACACTAGCGTCCCACCGAAAAGAAGTGGCGGAGTCCGCATTGCCATGGTTACTAACGAAAATCCTACGTGAATGACAGCAACACCGGAACACTCTGTGCCTATTTGTGCCTTCGAAGACTTTATTCTTATGTTTACCGTTGCACATAACACCGAATCTGCCCCATGTCTTCATAACTGCATAGTCGCCATCCATGATCGCGTCGATAGTCACCACGGTTTTGTCCGCAGTGGTTGCAGCAAACAGTAGTTTCGTTTTGACTTGACGCGCACCTGCAGTGTGCCTTCAAAACAGCTTAGTCACCGTCCATGACCACGTTGATAGCGACTGCAGTTTCGTCTGCAGTTACTGCAGCAAATGGTAGTTTTTCTTTGACTCGGTGAAAAGCTGTTGAGTATGAAGAGCACCGGCTACATCGCAATGGACGGATGATCTGACGGTGAGCTCACTGGCAAAAAAATTTATCGGGACGGGCATGTGGTAGAGAAAAGTGCGTCTCAGATGAATGCACGCGCCTTGACTGCACTGTGAAGTAAGGTATAGGCCTTCGCCACCGTGAGAGCCAAACAGTCACGAAATGACGAGAATTGCAGCTTCTGCACTGCTTTTGTGCAGAACAGAAACATGATTTTCCCATTCATTCACTAAATAAAAGCATGTTGACATAGTAAGCATCTGTTTATTGTTTTCTTGATATCCTCGATAATTCTACATTCAGTTAATTCAGCCATTTCTTTCAGTCCCACGAAATCCGAATTATAACAAGGCTTAACTGTAGTAGCTCTTTGCTTTTAATGAAGCCTGACAAATGTGTAATCCAAACATATCAGAGATTCACCGAAAGATGATCAACACCTTCAGGTAAAACTGAAATGATTAACAGTGGTTGAACAAGGGGCCTAACCAGCTGATGCTTCGAATATGACGAAGACAAAGCCCCTCGTCAAAACTTTGGCTCCAGTCCAAAACGTGCCTTCCTCAGCCGCTGCTGATCATGACAATTGCAGAGGTTTTGTGGATTAATTAACAAGCAAACAAGTGAATGAGCCTCAACACAATCACCTCCCTGCATAAGTTGGCATACACACTCGCATGTACCCGGACTAACGCTCGCTCCAGGCTTACTTCAGAGGCTTAAGATCAAGCGTTAGTGATGAAGAGCGTGAGTAGATGTGAGCAGTCGCCAAAGAAATTTTTCGGACTCCAGAAATTCGGATATGATAGATATTCCGAACTTCATAAATACATCGTCAGGGTTTCCCTAGAGCTAATGAATTTTCGGGACAAATTTTTCGGACAAATTTAGACACCAAAGTACAATTTTCCGTACTAAATTGCTCGTTCCGATCCACGTTACCCAATCTTAAGGGTCTGATCTTAAGGGTCTAATGGCTTGGACACGCTTGGCTTCCAGTGGCCCGCTCTATAGCCTCCAAAATTTGGATGCGCATGTTTTCACAAGAAAGTGTGCAACATATTCTAGTCTCGGAGGCCATGCCCACTCTTCCTTGGCTGACAAAACGCTCTAGGATATGGAATATACATTCGAACCCGGATATATCGAATTCGACGGGGATCAGAAAATAGTTCGATATAGCGAAAATTCAATATACAGACATAGGCCAAAAAAGCACTCCTGATCATAAAAAATTGTGGCTTACCGATTGGAACAGCCGCGAATCACATAGCATGTACACATAATATGAAAGCGCTTCAATTCACGGAAAAAAAATCCCTAATTTTGGGCTGCTTTTTCCTCTGGGAAATTAAGTTTAAAACACTAGTCTCAATCTTCTCGAGAGTGTCCAGGTGCGAGAGCCCAGTGCCTTCCATTTCGCCGCAACAGCGCCGAATCAGGCTGAACGCTGACACCAGTTCAGTGGCTATGCACGGACGAGTTTCTTCAAAAACACAGTTGCCCTCGTCATCGCTGGAATCACTGTCTTGAACGCCAGCTATTCCGGCCACAATGTCCTCATCAGCAAGGTCAGCTACCGCTTGAACTTCACTGTCAGCGTTAATTAAGTCATCAACAGTCACTTCGGACGGGACAGCGCCGGGAAAATTGGACAAGTTGCGGAACGCGTCCTTCAAGCACTCATCATCATCTAAAGCTTCCGGACATTCATCTCCGGCCACTTCAAGGCCTGCCTTGCCGAAACAGTTGCCTACTGTGGCCTGCTTCATGTCGCCCCAAGCGCCGGTAATCACCTGGATCGCGCCGAGCGATTCAATTTTGAGATCAGTTCCCATGTGGAGGTTTATCAGGAGCCGTTGAATAAGTCACTTCTGATAGCCTACCGAGAGCAGTTCTATAGAGATTTATACAGAACCAGTGGCACCCACGACGATAATGGAAGAGAGAATATTCTAGAGGAATTCGAAATTCCACAGGTAACGCCGGAAGAAGTAAAGAAAGCCTTGGGAGCTATGCAAAGGGGGAAGGCAGCTGGGGAGGATCAGGTAACAGCAGATTTGTTGAAGGATGGTGGGCAGATTGTTCTAGAGAAACTGGCCACCCTGTATACGCAATGCCTCACGACTTCGAGCGTACCGGAATCTTGGAAAAACGCTATCATAATCCTAATCCATAAGAAAGGGGACGCCAAAGACTTGAAAAATTATAGACCAATCAGCTTACTGTCGGTTGCCTACAAAGTATTTACTAAGGTAATTGCAAATAGAATAAGGAACACCTTAGACTTCCGTCAACCAAAGGACCAGGCAGGATTCCGTAAAGGCTACTCAACAATCGACCATATTCACACTATCAATCAGGTGATAGAAAAATTTGCGGAATATAACCAACCTTTATATATAGCTTTCATTGATTACGAGAAAGCGTTTGATTCAGTCGAAACCTCAGCAGTCATGGAGGCATTGCGGAATCAGGGTGTAGAGGAGCCGAATGTATAAATACTGAAAGATATCTATAGCGGCTCTACAGCCACCGTAGTCCTCCATAAAGAAAGCAACAAAATCCCAATAAAGAAAGGCGTCAGGCAGGGAGATACCATCTCTCCAATGCCATTCACAGCGTGTTTACAGGAGGTATTCAGAGACCTGGATTGGGAAGAATTGGGGATAAGAGTTAATGGAGAATACCTTAATAACTTGCGATTCGCTGATGATATTGCCTTGCTTAGTAAGTCAGGGGACTAACTGCAATGGATGCTCACTGACCTGGAGAGGCAAAGCCGAAGGGTGGGTCTAAAAATTAATCTGCAGAAAACTAAAGTAATGTTTAACAGTCTCGGAAGAGAACAGCAGTTTGCGATAGGTAGTAAGGCACTGGAAGTGGTAAGGGAATACATTTACTTAGGACAGGTAGTGACTGCGGATCCGGATCATGAGACTGAAATAATCAGAAGAATAAGAATGGGCTGGAGTGCGTTTGGCAGGCATTCTCAGATCATGAACAGCAGGTTGCCATTATCCCTCAAGAGAAAAGTTTATAACAGCTGTGTCTTACCAGTACTCACGTACGGGGCAGAAACCTGGAGGCTTACGAAAAGGATTCTACTTAAATTGAGGACGACGCAACAGGCTATGGAAAGAAGAATGATAGGTGTAACGTTAAGGGATAAGAAAAGAGCAGATTGGGTGAGGGGACAGACGCGAGTTAATGATATCTTAGTTGAAATCAAGAAAAAGAAATGGGCATGGGCAGGACACGTAATGAGGAGGGAAGATAACCGGTGGCCATTAAGAGTTACGGAATGGATTCCAAGGGAAGGGAAGCGTAGCAGGGGTTGGCAAAAGGTTAGGTGGGCGGATGAGATTAAGAAGTTTGCAGGGACGACATGGCCACAATTAGTACATGACCGGGGTAGTTGGAGAAGTATGGGAGAGGCCTTTGCCCTGCAGTGGACGTAACCAGGCTGTGATGATGATGATGATGAAAACAAAGTGGCGGAGTTCGCACCGCCATAGTTATCAGTCGAAATCATATGCGAGTGACTGCAACGTTAGAACGCATTGTGCCTACTTGCGCCTTTAAAGCCTTTCTTCTTGAGTTTACCACTGCACTTAGCACCGCATTGGCTGGGTGCCTTCTCAACTGCGTAGTTGCCACACAAGACCGCGTCAATAGCGGCCGCAGTTTCGTTCACGGCAGTTGTGGCAAACAGTATTTTCACTTTAACTCGGTGCGCACGTCGGTCGCAGGCCTTCAGAACCGCAAGGTCATCGTGCATGATCGCGTCGACAGCGGCCGCAGTTTCATTCGCAACGGTTACAGCAAACAGTAGTTTTGTTTTTACTCAGTGCGAAGCTGTCGAGGGTGAACAGCACCATCCACATCGCGATGGATAGCGACCTGGCGACACTGGCGAAAAAATAATCAGGATGTGCGCGCGGTGTGAAAAGCGTCTCGGATGAAGTCGCGCGCCACAGCTGCGCTGCGAAGGAAGTTGCAAGGCCTTTTCTGCTGCGAACGCTAATCAGTCACGAGATCAGAATTGAAGCCTCCACACTGTTTTTGAGCAAAATAGAAACAGGACTCGCTGATTCAATCAGTAAATAAAAGTGTATTGACGTAGTATGCATTTGCTTATTGTTTTCTTGATACCCTCAATAATCCGACATTCGGTTATTTCGGACCTCTCTTTTGGTCCCGTGAAATCCGAATCACCGAGGTTTTACCGTACATAACCTGCGAAAGTATTGGCGAGAGAGTATACAAGAGTATCCACGTATTGTGCTGACCTACGTCTCCCACTGCCCACCCAGTGACTCACAGCCTGCAGACCAGATGGTATCTTGTCCAGGGGCGCTTGGAGAATCGAGATTATCGTGGGGAGCAACCGCTGCTGCAACGCTCCACAGCAGAGAGGGTTGTGGCAGAGCTCCTTGAAGATGTCCTGGCATATCGACACCAGGATGGGGTCTGAGAAGAGAAGCACGATAACAAGGAGTTTATGAAATAAGCGATTTAGTTTTATCCAGACAGATACATTACAGCAATGCCGTGATGATGCTGACAACATGCGCACGTGCCTGGTGCAAATGGCCAAACGATTGGCAAGTCAAGCCGGAGCTCTTATGACGGTAATAGTGACTCTAACAAAAAAAGTGGGGCTTGATAAACCCAGCATTTCAAGGCCAACTTAGCTTCTTTCTCAGAGGTTCAACAACGGATGCCAACTAAATGCAGCTAGGGGCAAGCGGGCACCCTCTTTCACGTCTAAAGAATCAGTCAGTGACTCTACTTCGCAAGAGCAACTTGAAACAACGCATTCTGTAAGTGCATGCACTTTTGGCCAGCAGCTCGGCTCGGTTAGATCGCAGTCAGTAAGCCAACGTGCCAATCTGACACGATGAAACAGATCCCATGCCCGCATATTAGCAATGGTGACAAGCACATGTATGCAATTTATTGTTCCTGTGTCACGTACCAATACTGAAATTCACCAACTGTCCATAAAAAATAAGCAGGAGACCCTTTTCTCGCTCCGTTAGAGGCATCTATGCATAGAGATTTCATTTTCTCTGCTGATATCAGTGCACATGCTTATAACAAATAATGAATATAATGAAAATGTTTTTCCATCAGATACAACCTTGTTGAAACGAGGTACGACTGTATTGGCATGCTGAAGCACTGCAACTTTATTTCCCCACACACAACTTTGCATAGGAGCTAGCAGGATTGTAGGTGAAAAAGCTATTGCCTCTACACAATTCCGTATGCATTAACACATGCACAGATCCAAATTTTCCACAGTACTTTGCACCAAAGGTTATGGAAACCAAGAAGAGGCCCTTAAATACCCTCGACGCTTTTAATACCCTTAAATATCTTTGATGCTTCTGGACTGCTGGGAGCTGGAACACTCCGCTGTCATCGATGATGTTTTGCCAGTGACACACTGTATAAGCTTGTTTTAAATGTCACATGCACCATGGAACTTGGTGCGTTCGTTAGGAGATAAGCAATTAATTCGTGAGACTTTATGTCTCAAGGCTGCACAGCAGGCCATGGAGGACAGTTGATTGGTTCACTGATTGGTTGATTGATTAAGTGATTGATTGACTAACCGATTCGGTTTAATGTCCCAAAACATCATTCAGGCCATGAGAGGTGCCATAGCGGAAGGCCCTGGATTTATTTTAACCACCGCACCCATTGGAATGCAGCTACCATGGCTGGGAATCAAGCCCACAGCCTTGTGCTAACCAGCAGAATGCCACAGCCACTGAGCCACTGGGTTTAAGCGTTCACCTAAACCTGCCTCTACCAAAACGCAGCTGCTATGGCCATGAGTGAACCCATAACCCCACGTTCAGCAGCCTGAATGACACAACCACTGGTATTAGCGCAGCAGGTGGTCCCACACAGCATCTCCCGCCACTTTGCCAGCTGCGGGCCCAGCCGTTTATGAGCCAGCTGTTGTCTTTTGCATTGCTTGCTAGAAGCCGGAAAACTGCTCATTCAAATATGTGTCAACGTGTCGCTAAAAAGATGACAATTATTTTCTATCATTATTTCTGACAGCAGCAGAAAAAGAAAGGCAAGCACACGTTCTGAGGAAAACGAAATGCTTTCTGCAGCATGCGCAGCACCTGGCTTAAACATCCAAGAGAGTACGTCTGAACAAAGACTCCACCGTGCCAATCACGTTCAAAGAGACAGACAGCCTCCTTTCCGGAACAACATTTCCGGAACAATGCTGGCTGCTCGTCACAGAGACCATTCACAAAATTTGACAGTGCCTTCTGCATACATACAAAATCGGGTACTTCAAGACATCACCTAAATGCATGGAACAGTATCATGGACTTACCACTGTTGTACTTCAAGAAAACAGCAATGGCGAGAGGTGACACCCTGTTCTCGATAGTGTGTGTGAACTGTGGGTCAACCTGTAAGAAAAGATGTGCCACAGTTGTCAGAACATCCGTGCTAGCAAAACAAAAGACACACGCAAGCAAATGTTCATGCCATCACAGAAACTTAAGATATCAGGCCAACTCTAAAGGGACACTAAAGAGCAACGTAAATCAGTTTAGACCAGCAAAGTTTTCTTTGAAAGCGCTATTCTCAATATTTTGGTGTGAAAATGTTGACTATTACAGCAGAACATAGAGGCCAACGTTTCGTTCCTTGAACTTTACACCAAAACTGGAGCATTGGTACGCCAGTCTGACCTCATGGATTCCAAAGTACTTTCACATGTACGGTTGACATGGCCAATGGAACTGATCAAATGGATGAATATAGAAAGGATGCGCCCTCAAGCGGCTGCCAGTAAGGCATTATGGGAATCTTGAGGGAAGACGCCCCGTTATCTGCTTCACTTGCAGCCACCCAGGTAGGATGCGCTACATATAACTGGAACCAACCCTTTCTTTTACTGTCTTAACTAACCATAGCACAACAGGATCAGCAAAACGAGAACAAGGTGAAAGCAGGAGTCAACGTTTCGACAAGCGGATTTGTCTTTTTCAAGGCCAGTCCACTTGTCCCCTTGTCAAAACGTTGGCTCCTGCTTTCACCTTGTTCTCGCTTTGCTCAACGTCTTGAATTTCCATCTCCCACATTTTCCGTGTTTTCCCTGCATAGCACAACAGGTTACATAGCACAACAAAGATAAGCGCAGCACAAGTGGCCACAACATGACAAGCTGGCACAATGCTATGGCACCCACTTTTTGCCTACCAGGTATGCTATGCAGCAAAGCTCACAAGTCATGACCTGCTTTTGCTAAACAAATGAGACACACAGCCATGACTCACTGCTGATAAGACAGTGGCATATCATCAGAACATGAAGGTTTACGTGGTGCACTAGGTACATTGTTGCACTTCAGCTGTCCATATGCACGTTTAAACCAATTCGGGGCATAAGCAGTTCCCCATGGGGATCTTAGCCATGTGTGCAATGCACTAGAATATGCCTCATGCCGGTTTGAATACCGACAGTGTTATTTTGACTGGATCTCACTGAATGTGTCTTTCAACATGTGTGACAAGTTGCCGAGGACCACTGACAGATGGCATGCAAACATTGCGTGCTGCTGATGCTTACGTCCAAGCCGTCAGCTGAAAACTACACTTTGGTGTATACCGGCCACAGCTACAAGGTTCCTGTGAATGTTTTTTATCTTTAAAAGCACACAAGAGCATACAATGTAGCAGCCGACCGACACGGTTTATAAGCCTTTCGCATGTTTCGTGGGCAGATAACTTCTCAGACATTTCTCACGGAATTAAGGTTGTGTCGACAAGGGTGGCTGAAGATCCCTTGAAAAGAGCATCAACTACTGGCACCACACATGCTGTGCATAGGGTCAGAGTACGCAGAAAGCGCGAGACATTTAGTGTGCATCGAAGCTTGAGCTTGGGCTGGCTTGTGTCGCCATGCCCACCTACGGAGACCAATCAGAGCACATAGCTTTCCGAGTGTTTTGATGGCAAGCGGCTTCGTCACGGCAGCTAGCGGACACCACAGTATCAAGCTACACAGCGCATGGCTATAGCATGGCTTCCAAAACCGAAACTGACCCTCAAGGTTCCCATAACGCTCTTGATGACACAGGCGGTGCTGACTTTTTTAAAGTCACCCGTAATCCAGAGTGCTCAACTAAAGGGAAAGGCAGAGAGATCTCGTAACACACTGTTGTATGGGTGTTGGCCGAGACACAGTGGAATCTCGTTGATACTGTTCTGCATCCAGTGCAGTCTACTTATAACAATACCACATATAACAATATATCGGTTATAACAATGTGCCAACTTAAGAGTATCAACCTATGCATTAGGGTTATGAGAAAAAAAAACATAACAATATGTTAGTCACCACATATTGGATATAACGATCGAAATTCTGCCTTTTGGCGGCGTTTTCCATGCAGAATAATCATGAAATTTGCGTTGCTAAGTTCCGCTTAACTGAGACGAGGCGAAAACTTTGCCTATGCGAGTTCGTATCTGCCACCATTACCACACAGCCTGTCCCTCCCGCGAGCTGATTGCAAAAGCCACGAAGAGCATCGCAAGTTGGCGCAGCATGCCACAAGACGGCGCCAGCCGCCTTACGGCTGCGTCACCAGCAATCGTCCAGAGAGGACAGACAGACAGACGAAGAACTTTAATTACAAGGTCCTGAAAAGCTTTGCCAGAGAGGAGAAAATTAAAAATTCGGTGCCCTTCCAATCTGTGAAGAAGGACAACCAGCAAAGCTGTGTATGTGGGCCCCTTAATAGTGAACTGCACCTCCAACGCGGATCGGCGCATGTATGGGAAGTGCTTAACGCCTGCTTCACTTCCACCACGGGTCGGCCCGGTATTGTACTATCTTCGGGACCCGCCCACATATGAGGGAGTGTTTAACGCTTGCGTCACCTCTGCCGCGAATTAGCCCGGCAATGCACTACCTTCAGGAATTTTTTGCACATGCGGACACGATAGTGGGGAAAGTAGCCCTTAACAGCGTCGCTGTTAAAAAAAAAAAAGAAAAAAAGCTAATCGTGCCTGCACTCTCTTTTTACAATTTCCCCCTCTTTCTCAGCAAGTGTGGGAATGCGCCACGGAAGCAACAGTAAGTGCACCGGCAAAGTGAAAAGCTGTGTCGCTTGAGACGAAGCTGCAAATTTTTCAAGACTCAAAGTACGAGCTCGCGCAGTCAATAATATCAACGATTCTAAAAACCGGCAGCACCACGATCATGAAGGCCATGCCAACCAACAGAAAAGGCGGGCTTTGTGTGCCAGGGCGAAACCCCCATCTGTGAAGACAACATGGTGGAAGCCGCCGACATTACAGAACTGTGGGAGCATGTTGCTACAGGCGATAAAATAGTTGGTGCTTTGATGGAGGAGTTTCTCAGTGCGGATAGCGCTGCATCGTTCTGCGAAGAATCTCCGACGAAGCTATCGTTGTCGTGCCAAATGGTAGCATTGTGCGACGGAAGCAATGACAGCAGCGGCTGTGATGACGAGATTGACAAAGGTCCAGGTACGACACCGACCCCGATGTTTACCCAAAGTGCACTGTCGTCGATCGAGTCACTCATTTATTTCATGCATGCTAAATTATAGCCGCCAGTGTTTACGCACCAGTTGGACGCAATGCACACTGCAGTTGTGACCCTGAAACCTCCGCGAAAACAAGTGTGGATTTCCGACTATTTCAGTGCGCCTAATGCTTGACATGCTGTTTATAGGTCCATTCAAACCTAAATATATCGATCACTTTCTATACCACCTGGAAAATCACATGCAGTTTTAATTTTTATTTCGAACAGGGTTGGACGTAAAATGGATATATCGAGCTCTGCCACCCCAGACTATGTGTGCTCTGTTGACAGGTGGCGAGCTTTCCCGCAACAACCTCGAAGATAGCGGTAGCACAATGGGCGTTCCCAACAGCTGCGCACTATAGCTGCACACATCCATCGCGCCGAGGGCACCATTTGAACGTAGCGCCGTACTCAAGCGCCGGCTTGGCTAGTTTGACGTCAACAATGCACTGTGTTTGCCACACTGACTCCACCTTGGTGCCGCGCTCTGCACCTGCTGCGCCTCGCGAGAACTGGTGGTCTGCATTCGCAAAAGCAGGCGACAGCGTACGCTCACTGGGCTCACTCATAGACACCTTGGAGGACACCACCCAATACCTTGTTACTGACAGCGCTTCAAAATGCTTCGATTGACGGACATGGAGATCGCAGCAAAACTAGCGGCCAAACGAAGATGCGGCCGAGGTTGATCCCGCAAGTGCTGATGTTGCCCCACTCCCGACTTCAACTGAGGCTGTAGCTGCTTTGGCCCTTCTATGCCGCTACTGCGGCGCAAGAGAGGGCACCGGCCTATCGCTTGTGGATCAGTTAGACTATGTTGAGGACGCCTTGTTCAAGCACGCGGCTGCTAATAAGATGACTACACTGCTGCAGTACTTTATGCCAAATAAATAAATAATTTCAAGTGAGTATTTATTGCGCTACGATTGGGGCGCGATCGGGGATCGCTGTTTGGAAAGCGCGTTCGGTTGCACCACGCGCGATTGGCGTAGACCGCGCCGACTTAGCGCAGCTGACAAACTCAGTGTGGCCTATGCTCATTGCGTGCGCCACAATCGACCGCTAACGAAGTCGGCGCGGCCTAGTTGGCACAGCTGTATGTGTGCTCCGAACAACGATCCTCGATCGCACCCTTGGTTCATTGATTGATTTGCAGAAGTTTTTTACGCATATTTTACGTGATTTTATATATCAAATTCTGGCTATATCGAACTATTTCATGATCACCGCACTGTTCGATATATTGAGGTTCGACTGCATAAACGTTTTATTTTTCACAGCCTACTTTCTACGTCAATTTTTTATCGCAGGCGGAAAATTTGGTTTCGGAGCTAGAAAGGTATGTTCGGCGGCCTTTTTTTAACGGCAGTCCAGATATAGAAATGATTGGTTATATTGATAGGATTTTTCGTTCTTCTTGATATCATTATAAGTAGACTGCACTGTAATACGTTTTCAGGGATAACACATTTTCTTTTCTTTTCCCAGCCAACATCCCGTACGAGCAATGTATTTTCATGCAGTTGCTGCAATAGCATTTTCACTTTTAATTTGATCATATTACTGCAGAATTGGGGTTTTACCGGTATTTCTATAACTCACAGCTTCATATTCCAGTGTTTCAAATAACATTCCAACGACCCATGAACAATGCGTTAAGGTGCTGGTCCTACTGGAGGGAAAAAACACACATCGCACGCTGCCGGCGGTGAAACGCTGCACCGTTGAGTGAGGATACGCCAGTTTCTTTCTTTTTAACTTGGAGAAGAGCTTCGCTACAGACAATGAAAACAAGAAAGTCCATTGCAAACGGATGAGCTATGGCATCAAGTGGTGCCGCACAAACTTTTACTATTGAGTTTGTCACAGAGTATACACCTATGTTGTATGTATGTATGTATGGGTGGCGTGGCCTCGTCAGGCAAAGTATGCCTTTTGCCACGTCACCCTGGACAACCTTTTCGTTGTCTTAAATAAATTCTGAATGAATGAATGAATGAATGAATGTTCATATCTTTTATAGCTTGCTTTGGATAAAATGATTTTCAGATTATATGTTTTATTTTTCCAGTTGCTGTGAAGATCGTATCAATGAGATTCCACTGTATATGGCTATGACAGTTAAAGTTTGGTTATGCGTTCCTTGTTCACTTGTCTGTCGCCACCCCACCACATGATACTATATTCCTCTACGAGTCCCTTTAATAGTCAGGTTGATGTGGCTCAAAACAGAAAGAGAAAGGCAATACTCACAGTAATGACGATGGACAGAGCCTCGATGGCCAAGGCCAAAACATCAGAAGAGAACTGCGTCGACAGGGATATGAGTCCCTCTGTGAAGGGTGCCAGAAACGGCGTGAGCTGGCTCGACTGGTTGTGGTTATTCAGGTGCTGGCAGAAGCTAGACAAAGGAAACAGAACCAAGGCCCCAAGGTCAGCCTCCAGAAGACTTTCGCTTATCTTTTTAATGTAAGAAAGGCAAAGAGGAGAGGTTGGAGGATTGCACAAAATGCTTTAAATTTTTGTCTCGGACAATTCCAGCATGCTTTTTAGAGATTAATACTAGCGCACTTTCAGAGGCGCGGCACAGCACAGCACTCAATATACAGAATGTGGCAGTAAATGGGAGTTGAATGTATGCTTAGTACAGCACAATACTTTTGCATGGGATATTCAAGGAGATATTACAACTGTTCTATAAAGACAATTCAATATATCCCAGTTTGACATATCCGGGATCAAGCAGCGAGACATAACATGAACTAGCAATTCAAGAGACAGAGCCTTTTTGGTACTCTCAGGTCGTGTGCTTCCGTGTTGCTATTGCAGTACCAAGCTCTGAACCCATTTTAACAGATCAGAAGCCAGCAACAATGATTCCCAATCTGCTGACTCAGCGTGGATGCAACAGCAATGGTAACGGTACAGCCAGAATGCAGCAAAAATGAATCAACACACAACCACAGCTCCACTGAAGCAATTATGCTCAAGTCCACAATTCACTGCTAAATGCAATCATTCTACTGATCCCATACGTACATTCAATACAGTAAAACTGCTTACCCCCACATCGCTCGAACTGCAGAAACTCGCAACGTGGCCGACTGAGTCTGTTGTAAGCAATCAACGGTCGTTTGGAGGAACCTGCAAATGAGATGCAAAGGCAAGGCAAGTTGCAATTTCCTACTGAAATGTCAAGACAGTAAAAAAAAATAGGAGAAGCACGAAGTCCAAACTAAATAAACGTTAGTCACAGTACACAACAGATAGGGAGGTTAGGAAGTTTTCCGAACCTTTGTGTCATTTCTGGTGTCAAGAAAGCGACAAATCTGCTTGCCACCCACAAGCAGCGACCAATCAAAAATGGGGAATCTGAAAAACACATGCAATATACATGGTAAGATATCTCTAGGCATGAATTACATTTTTAAAATATTAAAAATGAATCCACAAGAAAACAACAAGCTGTAAAGCAAATTTTTATGTACTCCACAAAGGTCTGCAGTAGTTTTTCAGATGATAAAGTTAAATGACTTTGCTGAAATCATCATATTTACCAAGACCATGAACGTAGCAAAGGAGGGGCAGAGAGATTAGTTAACTTCAGAAATATCCAAAACCACACTGTTTTGACATTGCATCACTGTCCAATTGCTCTGACTGATCAAACAAGCAGTCGAAATGTTGCGATGTCAGCAGGCAGTCTTTGTCACAGCACAAGTAGTTCCGTGCACCACTTTGGAAGCTATAGGCTTCTTCAACCAATCAGGGGGGCGAACACATCTTAAAGGAACCCTTTTGCACCCTGTCATCTGCTAGCAGCGGTAAGATCTGCTAAGACCGCAACTGTGCAGTGAGATCAGCCATCATGATAGCAGGGGTAAAAAATATGTTTCATATTCGCCCTGGCACCAAAAGGAAATGCATTTTCAAGATATTTCAAGATAGAGAGGAGAAGGAGGGTTCCTTGCAGAGACGCCGCAAGCGGAGGGCTCAGACGGAGCATTCGGCCAGCGTGTTGCACGGGATGGAGGCGCCATCTCTTGATCTCTGTTGTAACATCAACTTGTACATGGTGTGCTTGCTGACATATGCAAGTGCAGTCATCTTCTTAATTAGAATTCGTGCACGTTAACTACACTAGTTCAACACTGTTCCAAGCATGTTCAATGCCACCTAATTTGATCCTTTCACGCAAAAGAGCAATTTGGAATGATACCACACAAGCATGTATGCGGACGCCATTTTTGCACAGGATAGAGCACTACAGAGGAGGGAGTGCTCCGCAGTGTTATGGCTGTGCCGAGGCAAATATAAATTTAGCCAATGCCAAATCAATTGATTGTTTGTACTTTTTAAATGCATATTAATGTCTGTATGGCCAGCATTGCATTAAATTTTTCGTTCTTTGCACGCTTCCACTCAAGCAACTGGAAAGCCCTATTTTCAGTATTTTATCACAGAACGAAGCAAAACTGCGCAATAAACCATCCTGCAACCTGCAGAGAAGCTTCTAAGTAAACAACTACCAACAAGACTACTAGCCAAGGCCATTTAGTCGTCCAGCGGTTTCTAAACTGTGGCACATCTCGCTGTGGAAGAATCTGCACTAGCAGGTTGCGTTGCCTTGGCTTTGCAGCACGAAACTGGTGAAGCAGAGTATAGGTGCTACATCGTACAAAGCTTAAAGCATCACCGGGAAGTGTTCAAACAAGAAGTCCAAGTAGGGTGCACCACAAAGCCACTCCTTACCTGTTGTGCTGAGGTCTGGCAGGGCCACCGATTCAAGGAAGCCCCTCACGTCAAAGAGTCCCTGGCCTTGGCTTCCCGGCACAAACGAATCGCGACAGCTCCCAAGGGCCAGCATGCATGACTCATGAATTTTCCACCTGGTTGCAAAGTAAATCCACAACAGTGTTATAAGCACAGCACTGCACTCAACTCTCTTTAAATGAATGTGTATGGACATAGCAAATCTGTTAGCCTAAGCAGAAGTGCACTAAATGCAGCCAACAACCGATTACTTAGATGTCCGATTTTTCACACACGGCCGATAATTCGAACACCTTTGAGGCAGCTCCACATATCTCACGAGGCCAATGTACAAGGACGTTTTAAATTTTGGACGTTGAAACCCTTCGCTGCCCAACTTTCCAGACTTTTTGATGCGACTGCTAGTCTGAAATGGCATTAATCAAAGCCACTACACCTGCCATTTTGATTAGCTCAGAGCGTCAAACCAGTGCTCTCACATAACAATCCGCTGGCAGTCATGGTCACCGCAGCAACTCGAGGCCAAGCCGCTTCAACATTCGCTACTAAGCTTCCTGCTGTTCAGTTTCACGTCTTTCATTGAAAGAATTCGCCACTGTCAACAATGGCACCAATTCCGTCTTTGCCATCTCCGCGGACGGCTTCAAAGCACGGAAAGTACAGCAAGCGTCAAGCATTGCACAATGGCAGTTCCCAAAAGTCGGCTTCAACGCGATACAGCGATGTTACGCGGTCAAGCATAAACAATGTATTGCGGTGAAGTACACCAAGAATGAAAAGAGGCCACTATTACCGGACACAGTAGGGCTATTTTTTAATGCTAATAGCATCGTTTGCCCACTTTAGCCATTTTGAGCCTGCCCTGCCCTGATCGTCATGTCGACAAGCCATCATGGTCATACAGGTTTCGTGACACAGTCATCATCACGCTATTGTAATCGCACACTCGTCGTCATCCCTTTGTGCTCATGCCGTTGTCTTGCCATCGTCATCACTGCGATGTCATACAGTGGTCATCATACCATTGTTCCCATGCTATCGTCTTCACGCTGTTGATCTTCATCCCATTGCATGCTGTCGTCGTCATACCACCTTTGTAGATCCACCAATTTCATTCCATCATGATTATGTCATTGACACAAAGATGCTATCATGCATCTGTTCTCATGCCATCATCACCATGCCATCTTGGTCATGCAAACATCGTCTTTCATGCTTTTTCATCTGGTTGTCATCATGTTGTCATTGTCACAACATTGTCGCTAACTCATTGTGCTCATGTCATCGTTTTCACGTCGTAGGCAGATAGTGGTCATAATTTCAGAATCGACATGTCGTTGTCATGATGCCTTAGTCGTCATATGCCTTTGTCATTCCATCTATATAATTCTTTTTTCCTCATTAAATCGTCACTGCATCGGCTTCATATGGTCATCTACACCAGTCATCTATCTCACAGTCATCTACATTTCATGCAGACGAGTGCAGTGCCAAGCAGAGGCTATGACCTTGTGTGCTTCACTTGGCTGACTGGGTTGTAGCCAATCGGAGCAAACTGAACATAGTCCTCTGCATAGGCAGAAGTGCACGCCTTCGCACTTTGCCCGACTTTGAACTTACTGGCACGTATATGCCCCTGCATGAAACTAAAAGCCAATGTACAAGTTTCCTTGCAGCAACAAATCTAGACAAAGTGCATCTGAATACATTGCAAATGCGCAGCACACGAAGACTTCTCTATGCATATAATACAGCGTGCAGTCTGAAACAGCCTGCACCATCCCCAAGTAAGATAACTGTCTTCTTGGAGGATTACCTCACCTTGCTCTGTGACCGTCTGTGACACATAGTCAGGCCAGCACTTTGCTGCCCGTGCATGCAGCGAGCCTTCACTATTGTCGCCATATCAGCAGTGAAAATCACAAACAAAATGGTGCCACACGTTTGCCATGCAAGCTTGTTTATTTGCCATCTGCTACCAACACTCATCGAAATTGCAGTGTAGAAAGTCTAGTGTTCATGCTAAACTACTGCTATAAAAAATAGTTTTGTGTAAGTGGGCACGCACAGCTACACTTCTGTACCAGTTTTAAAAAAATGGCGACTTCCTACACTACCTACACATACACTGGCTACGATACTTGTGTAGCCAGTGTACGTAAAAACAATAGACCTAGTATGTATTCTTTAATTCTACATGCATGCACCTGCCATCTCCTGTCACTGTATGAGCACTGATATGCCTGACATGTGTATAGGCAGGCCTTCAGAGCTGTTTCAGACAAGCCCATGGCAATTTGAGCCTCTGGGAGCAGTAAAAAGCATGTTTTAATTTTTTTTGGACTACCCGATTTTTCAGGTGCTCTCGCTGCACCTAGGGAGTCTGAAAAACCACACAACTGTATACGAAAGACTGGTACAAATGCATGAACTGAAATATGTTGGCCGATATGACGACACTTAAAAGTAATACACCTTCAGCATACTTTTTATGGGACTGCAGCAATGAAATATATTGGTCAATGGACATTTACCAGCTTGCCCAGTTTTCTATTTTAATGTATCAAACTGTAGTATTAGAATACTTCACACGCACATACTGTTCGCGAGTCGCATGCGTTAGCATCACAGGGACTAGGCTTCAGTGACATTACGCCTAGAAACACTTTAAGCGAGCAAGTTAACTGGCAAGGATTCACTGCCCCGTCAACAAATTCGTTTTGCTGCACTGATCTATGCATGTCACAGCAAGTCACAGAAAAGCGAAACGAGTGCAATAAGTAGCCATTCCGAAACATGAAGCCAGGCCTTCCTACAACTCAAGATCATGCTACAGCCAAACTTTTTCAATGTGTTTTTGTGAGACCACAGAAAAAAACACTGGGGTTATGAGAGACGCTATAGTGGCGGGCTGTTGTGCCGGGCTATAGTGCCTGCCATGGGCTGCAAGAACACTGTAGCGATGGTTCTTTACCATGCAACTTGATTTGCACAAACGTTTTCTTTCTGACCTACATCGCAAGTGCAGCCACAACTGCCAGGAACAAAACCAGTGGTCTTGTGCAGAAACGATGTTATAGACGGGAGAATGCATTATGTGAATATGCTGAAATAACTGCCAGCACCACAGGAGCCAAACTTCAGCAATCTTATAGCTGACAAAACACATTGTCAGAGCTCTACTGTAACGTGGCTTGGGTACACACCAGTTGCGATCCCCACTGGCTCGTGCAGCATTGCTCTCCTGGAGATGCTTGGCAACGGCTTCACTTAGACCACGAGCACTCTCCTCTTCGTATTCTTGAAATAACGCCTGCGTAGACGTGTCAGCCAGATTTAAGGGCAGGTAGATCCACACATGAGGAAAACAAACCAACACTTTTGCAAAAGCTTACGCTTCAAAGTTCGTTCACAACTTGCACAATATTGGACTGTTGTTGAAAATAAGGCAGGTTATTGACCATTGTCTCACCGAAAGCAGATCTTGGGCCGATATTCGAACAGAATATGAGAACGTGTCATCATCTTCGTCTTCCACAAATCGGTCTGGACTGCTAGTCCAAGTTCTAACCTGTAAAGAGAGAAAGAAATATCGTTATAGAGAGTTGCACATCTAGGAATGAAAATCAGTGCATTTCATTACAGCAATAGGGACCACACAACAATTTCTTATGTGTAATTCTGCCCTGCAACTTTAGTGCACGCTTGTGAGAAAGAGGCAGCAGGGCCAGCACCAAATGAACAAAAGTTCCTCACTTGCACAGATACAGCAAAGCTTTCGCAAAAACATTTAGTGGAGCACAACTACAACATCACTGGGATGTCGCAAGTAAAAACCAAAATGGCGTCACAACCTGTCTTACACTTATCCAGTGTTCTTCTGGCTTGCCAAACCTCTACTGCTGGTAAAAGTAGCCCATTGGTATTTACGTGCACTCTACCAATCTAGTCTAAGCTAACAGCACTTTACTTCGTCTCCCTTGTAGCTCCCTATGCAATCAAAATGGTTAAATTCAATTAAATGCTAAAAACTATAAGCAAATGGACAGATGACAGCGACTCATTACACAGTTTTAGTTTAGCGTAAAAGCAGGACCGAAATGCACATGCGCAGAACGCTAAATGACCCATACCATTTGGCTTACGCATGCTATTTCCCAGATTCAATGTTACCGTCTTCAAGTCATTTACGTAAAACATGGCTGCGGTTCCAGCTTCCAACTTTGAACTGAAATTGCCATTGTTTTTGTAGACGAATTCACTTTGTTCACAGCAAATGACTGTGTAAACGGCTTTCGCTTAGTCTCAGGCTACTTCGATGACAGAGTATTATGGATAACCTTGAAGAGCTTTCCAGATCGCTTCTCGTTTCTAACATGTCCGAGCCAAATGAGAGAAACCTCCGAGGTGTCAGTGCCACCTATAAGTGAAGTTGGGAGATAGGCACGACGACGGCATATGGCCTCCGAGATTGGAAGATTGCAGAGGCTATGGTATACAGCTTGTGCTGCTTCACCACGCCATCGGTGGACATGGAATGTAGAAATACAACAACACGCTCTTGGGTTCCATTGCGCTGCCTGTTGCACTTTCCGGACACACAGACGGATAGAATCAATTAGGTGCATTATGCATGTGAAATTCAGAGCATAATGGAATAGCATCCCGCATGTAAACTACATTATCATGCTATACTACAATTCGCTTTCTGCAAAGTTCGTTTGCAGAACAATAACGCTTTTCCCTTAGCCCAATATTACACTAACATTAAACTAAAACCGTCTAATGTCTCCTGCAAAGTACAGTTACCAAAGAGTCAGAAATCCAGCTTTAGCCGCTCACCTGCTCTTCAGTGATTTGCATGTAGAATACAATGTAGTAGATCAGGTCAGAGAGCCCCTTTTTAACAAGGCCACGAAATCTTGGCGTTTCCACAAGCGCATTTACAAAATCGAATATCATGAAGACTACGTTTTCAAAGCCAAGGATTTCACCTGAAAAAAAGATGAAGATGCCTTTGTAGAATGAAGAATGGCACCTTGGCGTTCTGACAAGAATCAAGCCCCGTGTTACTCTCAAGATTGTACAAAGCAAAATCTAAACACACATATATCGCACTGCGCTGTGATGAATAGTTACATCATTAATATCAGCTAAAAACTATGCATTGATTAAAAACTAAGAACCCACAAGTGAAACAGTATATATATATAATACACTAAGTGGAGTTATTCTGCGTCTGCAAAAGTATCAACACTGGAAAGTTCATCAAAACACCATCTGGCCAGGTGGGAACACACTTATAAAGCTGTATTATCAGACAAACACATTACTATTTCCTAACAAAGAAAAACATGTCAGCCTTGACAACGGACAGCAACTTGTTTTATAATGATCAATTAAAGCTACACCATTATCTATCAAAGTAACATAATGTGAACAAGGCCCTAACATTGAGATGTTAAGATACTAACCATCCGAGTCCACGGGATCGTTGGCTTCATCAGAATCGTTGACAGCTGTTCTCACATATCTGCAGCACACCATCAAGGAAAGCAGCTACTGTGCGCATGCCTTTAAACAGCTACACCAACAGAGACCACCAGCTTGCAACATGCAATAAGTTTCAGAACACTACACCACACTTCATTAGAATTCAGCAAAAGTCAGCATGAACAAATGAAAAGGATACATATGGGCACTTTCTGTAAGCGAATTCCAGACAGGCGTCAAGATGTGTGGAAGCCAGGTCGACATCTGCTTGGGTTCATATTTCACTAAAACTGTCAACGCCTGAAAGACAGCGCAGACGAAAGGATGTAGGCAAATACAGTGGAATCTCAATAAACAGAAATTGCTTAAACGGAACACCATTTTCATGGTTGGTTGGTTTTGTATTCATGCAATGCTCTCTGCAATGTCTCTCAGTAAATGGAACTCCTGATAAACGGAACCAATTTCCCTGGTCCCTTGAGGTTCCATTTAAAGAGTCCACTGTAGATGAAAAGTTTAACAGAACAATGCAACAAACAAGAACTGCAAGAAAAATATATTTCTCGAATGTACACCATTCCTCCGAAAACACCCAAGGAAGCCTTGGCCTTTGTCATCACTTTCTTCTAACAGTGCCATACAGCATCTCACTCGTCCTGCTACAATCGCAAAATGTGGCACATTTTATGATGCAGCACAGCTTTAGACAAAACATAATGCTGCAACATGATTCTCCAGTGCATTGTTCCTCTCTCACCGTTTGTGTAGTCTCAAAATAAGACACAGGTCAAACAGCCAAGGACCACTCTTTTCACTTTTTATAACTCTCCGCTGCGTTATTTACTCCTGCAGTCTCTACTTTTTAGTCACCGTCATCACTAATCATAATGCTTGGTTAACACATTTTGTTGGGCTATCTAGCGAGACATTGCACGCACTAATATACAGCGCAAGCAGACAAGGACAGAAGCAAGAACAAGGTAGGGTGCAGTACAGTATCCCATCTCATTCTCACCTCTGTTCCCATCTGCGTTTGCTTTAAGTACTTACAATTATTCCTTTCTTATTTTTTTTTCTTTCTTTACACACGTTTATGCACAACACATTTATCATAAACTCTGCTGCCCATCTACACCCATAGCATTACTGTCATAGTCAATATCTAGATCCTCGAGGCTTACTATTGGCAAATGCCACCGACCTGTTATAGGCAAACACTGAAATCAGCTTTGCTGAGAGCTCTGCCAACATCAAAATGAATACTGGCACACAAAGCACACCCACACAGAAGATGCATGAGGCAAGCAATACAAACGCACCTTGTTTGTCTAACCACCAACAAGCCTAGTAAGCTCTTTCAAGCTGTTGCCATGACTAGGGCTTGAACAACCTCTTGCCATTGCCTCCGCCTTTCTGTCACTTTCTCAGGGGAAGCATCAAAGTGATCAAACTTTTACCTTCTGGCACCAGCATAAAAATGATCTGGCTAACTCTGAGTGGTCATGCCACGCCACCAGCCAAAAATTACCAGCTTTCTTCCCTTCTCAACGACAGTTTTTAGAGAAAGTTTTGATGCAGCATATATGCTAACAAAGGGACTGAGTGCATTACTCTGAGGAATTCACCCACAGCAATCAGAATGCAAAATGCTTCTTGTAAAGAATGACTAACGCAATAATATGAATGAGCATTTGTTGGACGGTCCCATCTCACATTATCATAGATGACTTTTCCCAATCACGTTAATCAGGCAGCTACAAACAGTATAACTTTGTTCACCTTTAAAATCTCTTTCTTGATACCACAGTCCGATGTGGGGCCATCGGGTATTTTCAGTGCTTCAACAAGGGCCTCGGTAAATTGCGGCAAAATTGGATAAAGAAGCGTCTTGGTCGTGTTCTGATAAGAAAAAGAGAAAAAATTGCTGAAGTGCAATAGTACACAAAACAAAATGCTATCAAGAGGAACAAAACAGCTCAAGCACCTTGTCCATATGGCCCATGGTAGCAATGATCTGGGCACAGGTAGAGAAGATTTCCACGGCTCTTCCACGTGTTCGGATGCCATATTTCTATGCAAAGGGAACAAGTTATTTGTAAAAGAATGCCACCAGAGAGAAAGAAACAGTGTTCTGCTTCTCTTAAAAATGCTTGGGTTTGCTCCTCGATACCTCAGGCTGGGTGAAGATCTTGTACATTTCGGGAAGCACAACAGGGGCCACCTGGAACATTTGGTTATCTGTGATGTCTCGGGAGAACTCTGTAAGGCAATGATGCAGCAAGAATGAATGAGGCGTTATAAAAATTAGAGAAAGTACAAATACTACCAAGTGCTTATTCAAGGATAATGCAATGATTCTATTCCAATTCTATTCCTTTTCGAGCTTCACCGTCAGTCTGAATGGCGCCCGTCACCAGGATCAGCTAGTTGTGAGTGGTGGATGACAGGAAAGCAATAGAATCAACCAAACTGAAATGTCACGTTATAGGGGCCCTGGTCAATTTTTCCTATGTGACAAAAAATGATGACCTAAAACACAGTAGATGTGGCATATTAATAAGGCTTTACAGTTTGTCGCAAAACACAGGTCCACTATTAAACTGAGAACTTCATTGGTATCAGTACAACAATATGTCACTACTTCATCAGTTCAGAGAAAAAAAAAAGTACTTGATTATATTCAGCAGATATTTTATTGATAAAAAGAATATTTTCCAGACCTTTATATAGGCACTCGTACTAAGCTACAATCAGTACCAGCATACTAAATTGGTGTTCAATTTAATAAGGTTATATCTCTAATAACTGTATATCTTGATTTATATGTACCTAAGTTACTGATAGCTTGCTACTTTCTCGTTATGCAATGCTAGGAGACTCCCAAGCTTGTGCAGCGCTGCATTTTCTTGCCCAAATTTTAAGCATTAAATTTTGTGAAAAAGTTTATGGTATTTAATATTTGGCTTTTCTTTTTATTTATTTGACTAGAATAAAGATTGGCTGTGCATATTTGCTTGCCCCTAATACATATACAAACATTATAATGCAAGCTTGCGCTCTCTGGATATTCAAGAACATACTCGCTTAAGTTTAGGGCTCTTGCTACAGTAAAGTTTTGCAAGTCACCTCCCAAATTTAAAACATAGAAAGATTTGCAACTTTTTTTTGGTTTGACTAAAAAAAACCTCATTGCATATTTGCAGTCAGCATGCAAGATTGAATATTTCTTGGAAATTCCATGCGTTTAGAGTCAACAATAAAACCCTATTTCCCGGAATCCGTGTCCCTCCTTAACACCAAACATGCCAGTCCACAGCCATGAGCAGGGAAGCATTTACGACTATGTTCCCATCTGCAAACCACTCTGTCACATTTGAGTCCAATAATATTGTTATGGTACAGCAAACTGAAGAAAAGACAACAAGATGCCACACAACCCTTAGTGCAAGCTGATTTGGACCTTGATTTCTGCTGGGCCTGCTGATTTAAATGACTGTAAATAGTTCGTTTCATCTGTGTTCCTTCACACACAACAATGCGTGATAACTGCAACCACATCAAGATCTCCAGCTGCATCAAAACTTGGAGGTATGAAGAAAACTTCAATAACGATGGAGCAATCAGAGCATTGCACATAAACAGCTATCTGAACACATGCACATGTCAAATTCTTAAACAGTGGCAACATACCTGTAAGAACTCGCATTGCGCCATGAACGGTATTCGAGTCGCCACTCATGAGCGCCTGCATGAGTATCTCAAAAAGTTGGGGCCATGCTTCGGGCCAGTCCCAGTGAGCGATGGCCGAGATGGCATAGGCCACACTTGAGCGAAGCTTGCTCAGAGACTCCTTCAGACCCAGGGGGAGAAGGTTCCGTATAGTTGCTTTGGCCTGACACAGAAGTGCAAATAACCAAGTTGAGGATAACGGCAAACTGGGCGAGTTCGTATTGGTTCAATTTGGAAAAGGTGCGCAGAAGGTGGGACAATTTGTAAATGCAATGCAAGCCTTAAACAAGATAAAGAAGGAAGACATGCATCAACTATGACTGAGCATTTACTGAAATGCAGAAGATAATAGTACAGTAATATATCAACTGTAAGCATAAGCATCACAATGCTGTTACTGTTGCACCCCCTTCCATTTTCCAGTAAACGTCCAGTTGTAGTCAGTGCATGTGTCCCTTGTTCTATGCACCTTTTCCGAACTGCTTGGGCAGCAATACAGGAATTAATTCCACAGAAATACACAAGGTGAAGGAACTCCCTACACCTTGAAGATTTCTGCAGAGCTAATTTGCTTATCCAATAGCTCCACATCTCGAGTTCTCGGTTAATTCAGCCTTGTGTTGCTCTCTACCAGCCTCCTAGTTAGCTAAGAAGGATGAGTGGCTAGCCCAAAAAAAAGCACTGGTTCTGGGCTCAATCCCCAAACCAGGATGAATTTATTGTCAAGTGCAAAGCCTTCTTTCTGAGAAACCTTCTTGAAGTTCTTTAGTGCTTCACACATGTGGATGACCATTTTCCCTTTTTAATTGATACCAATTGGTTTGGAGTAAAGAACTTGATCAAACATGTCACTTTTAACTAATCAAAGGGTATAAGATATCCTACGCATTTCCATTTCATTCCAATGAGACAGTAGCTGCCCTCATCTTTGTTATATTATATGCGCTACGCCATGGGACCGTTTCTCTATGAGTTGCCAATATACAGAATGTTGCCTAAATACGAGTGTTGGGTAATACAGGATACTGGTGCTTGTTCACACTAAAATTTTGCAATTAGGTAGCATTTCAGAGTAGAGGCATTTTAACGCCACATTTGAATGCATTACTTGCCTGATTAGGAAATGAACTTGAAATAGTCTTGAAACAATACCTTACTAGCCCAAACATATTTGCAGTATGTCTTTCATATCTCTTTAGGGACATGAGTGACCATAAAAACAACACGACGTATCTAGAGTGACAAAATAGCATAGCAAACAGCCTGTATATGGTTGTTTGAGTATGTGCCTTTTTATTTCTGTGTCTAGTTTACGTTTCTTAGGTCGTCCTAATGGGATGCCAACATAACCAAACTGCTACTCTGGTGAGCCTGTTTGTCAACAGTAGTCCAGAAACTCGGGTGACTGATATTGTTAACAGGTAAGTGAACATATACCCAGTATTGGCCATTTAACATAGTGCTTCTCTTATGTGCACACACTCTCAAAGTTTGCTGTTTCTTTGATTCTGGTCGAAGTCACAGTGATTAAACATGCATGCAACTTGAAGCTAAACTATGCAGTTTTAATTTAAGTATATTTTAAATAAACCTGTTTTGTGTTGTACTCTTGATCGGTGTCTACTTACGCTTTCCATTAGCACGTAGTGTCCAAAGTACCACGTCATTTTTTTTTTTTTTTTTTTCTGAGAAGCAAGTGGAATGATGTGACCAAAGTTGCTAATTTCAGTGGATAACTATCTTGCAGATTCTGTGACCATGACACTACGTCGCAGTTATTAAGCTACAAATAGCAGTGTTCGTGTAACAAGCACCCGAATTAAATTGACAAAAGTGCGAACCGGTCACTACATACGCAATGCACACAACGTAAACAGCTGACAAAAGTAAATCACCTCGTCCGTCGCTTCTGGTTGGCGGAATTTCTCCGAATTGCGGGACCAATGCGTGTCGACATATTGCTTTAGGAGGACCGAAGCCAGCTGACGGATGGCAAATGGGCACTGCGAGTCCACCGTCAGCTCTGCTAAGTGGACGCAAAAATCTGGAAGAGAGGAGGGGATGATATGCGCAGATACGGGAGCTTAGCGGGCACAGCCCCGATGACAGGTCCAAGAGACTGTCCGAAAACAAGCAAACCCCTTGGATGTATACAAAACAGAAACCAAGGAAAAACGGAATCATAGGCTGAAGCCGTGCCGACGTTCAGTTAAGCGCAAGCGGAACGACAGACATTGCGACAGCTGACGGCTGAAGCCGGTATTCCTTCGAGGCATGCCGTCTACAGACAGCGATTCCTCCACATGGTCGGAGCTGTGGCCGATTCAATGACGAATCTCAGAAACACATCGGGCGTCTTTCACTTACCGTCCGTGACTTCCAGAATTTTAAGCTGCTCTTCGGCATTTGTCCTGATTTCTTGTGAGGGCGAAAGAATGGCATTTAAAGCTTCGCACAGCGCTTCTTTCAAGCTGCGACTAACGTCACCGCTGGTCGCCATTTTCGCCACTGCTCAAATCTGGCGGGAAAAAAAGTGCCCTTTAAAACGGGCTAGCTAAAACGTAAAATGAGAACCATATTACGTTAAATATATTTTTTAAACTATCTATGCATCGTTTGGTGGATGCTGGAGATTGGTAGGCCAGTATGCTGTAGTATTAGAATCTACCAATTGCATTTCGCCACAGTGTTTACGCGTCCCAGTTGATCGCTGTGACATGGCGCTCCGTGTTTACTAGGCTCTTTGAAGTTTGCCGGTAATCTGAGTTCATCGGCTGATTTTCATCAAAAATGTGGCGTTTAACGCTCACCGCCTTGACCATATGTGTTTTGTTCGTTGGTGTGCTAGGGAATGATGTCGTTTCATCGTCATTGGTAAATACGAACGTTGATAGGAATGTGGACTTGCAGTCGCAACTTGTTAAAATTAGCACCAAAATTACGGCTGAAAATAAGGGTTCATCACCAGTCAAGTACTATCACATTGCGCTGACTGGCGAAGAAAAGCACCACTTGGCCTTTGTTGGCGCAGGCGTGAGTATACCGTTTGAACTTACTTTCGGTACTTGTTTCACTTTGCCGGCTCAAGCCCCGTCCACGTCAGAGTTTTTGAACCTTCGAGAGGCTGCAAACTACTGCCCGTAGATGTTGGAAACACCCACTGTTTGGCTTTTCTGCTTTTGTTGTTTCACTGGAGGTCCCGGCATTTTACGCAAATGCTGCATGTCTAAACGATTGTATACGTGAACACAGCTAGCGGTTACGTTTCTACGTGGAACGCCTGCGCTGCTGCCGGTATCAGTTGAACGAAACATTTTGACCGAAAGGACCTCTCTTTTCCCGACTCCTTTTCAGATCGCCACTGACAAAGACAGTGATCTAACGATCTCGGAAGTTTCTGTGCCTGCCCAAAAGTAAGTTGTGCGATTAAAACCATGTTTTTTTCCCCTCCCAAACACCGATCGTTTTCTGCCAATTCAGCTGTTCTTAACATGAGTTGGCATCTGTCTGCATAGCGGTATTGTAAAAGCTTATATGCGAAAGCCGGCGACATATACAGCGCCGTCTTGCTATGAGAAGATTATTTTTTTATTATGTGTGCATGTGTCTGTGTGTGCGCTCCCAGGATTTGCACGTCTATTTGGCTGCAAAGCTGCAGCTTATGACCTTTACGACTAGCGAGACGTAGACGATTTTTGACTGGTTGAGCTTGCTGTATTGTGCATGACACAGAACATAGTGCAGAAAATTTCACCCGTCAAGAGCCTGAATATTTCACACTCCTTGTGGTCGCAGGGGATTCCATCACTACCGCATCGAGCTGCCGGCTCCCTTAGCACCCGGCAAGTCAGTGAAGCTGGTGGTCGAAACTACTTTCAGTCACCTGGTCACTCCCCACCCAACGCACATCACCCAGGCCGAACGTCAGCTTGCACTCTATCAGGGAAACCATTACTTCCTGAGCCCCTATGTCACAGAGACGCAAGTGACTCGAGTGAGCCTGCCTACCCCAAAGCTCGAGTCGTTCTCAAAGCTCAAGCCAGTGACGCACTCCGATAATCTGGTCACCTATGGGCCCTATGAGCAAGTCAAGCCTTACACTGAAGTAAGCATTAAGTCCGTTCTTTGCATGTACAGTGATATCTAAGCGTTAAGTCCATCCTTTGCATTCACAGTGATATCACAAAGTTTTTATTGAACACATTGTCTTCCTTAGCGAGTTACCTCCTCTATTCTGTATCTGCTATTCGGATTTCTAGCCTTTTTCGTGAGCCGATCGGTAGTGCAGTCTAAAAGTGTTGGCCGATCCCGCAGGTAGGGCAGTAAAAAAAATGGAATCCGTTCCCATGGGTATGTGCTGTCTAAAAATATGGGCTGATCCCAAAGAAAGTAAAAAAAAAAAATGGTGCAGTTGACATTTCTCCAACTCCGCTCACACAAGGCACGATACGTGGCACAATAGAGTGTCGTGTGCAGCGACTCCACGACATTTCCAGCTCTAACTCACTCGGGAAGACACTAGACAGTTTTACCGTGTCCAGTAAATGAAAGTGGTCCGAGCATTTTACCGGATGAACGGAGGCACATACATGAGTGGCCTGCACAGTGCAGCCACCTGGTGGTGCAGAGCTCAACCAGACAGAGGTATTACTGCAGTCACTAAGTGTATACTACTTCACTGATGGTGTGAATTTTCAGCAATGGCGTAGTCGTGAACACAGTTGCTTAGCTGCTATACTGCCCGATTAGCAGAATGTTGGACACATTAGACCTCTCTATTCTCTTTGATCGATTTCAACTAGAGGTTGAGTCGCCTTTCAACGTATCTTCCTTGCTTTTACTTAATGTACCTTGTGGCTCCGACATACCACAATAGCCCAAAGAGTTGTCCACTTCCCGAGTGCTGCATACACGTTTTCTTTTCTTGCGAAATATCATTATCATGGACTACACTAAGAATCTGCCCACCCCGCAAAATTTTGGCAGGCCATGTTATCGTAGTGTCAGTTTTTGCGGTAAGGACATGCTTGGGTAGCTGTTAGCATAGGAAAGTTTCCTGTTTTATCATTTTGCTAGTGAATAGTGCTAAGGATTGGTTTTTAACCATACGAGCCTTTACTTTTCTGAATGTTCTGTGATAGATGCAGCACTTGTTCTTGTGTTTACTAACGCAAAATACTACATTCTCGAGTTCCTCTCCCGAGATTTCACATTGTATCTCTGTTTGCTTTCTAGGACAAGTTGACTGTGCATTATGAGAACAACAACCCGTTCCTCACCGTCACAAACCTCGAAAGGGCTATCGAAGTCTCGCACTGGGGTGTCATCTCTGTTGAGGAAGTGATCGACCTGCGTCACACTGGGGCCGTCCTCAAGGGCTCTTTCTCTCGCTATGAGTACCAGCGGGACCAGAATGGTGTTTCCTCAATCAAATCATTCAAGGTACTGGGCCACAGTATTTGGGCATAAATGCTCTCTTTAAATGCTCATTTCACATAATGTCCAGGTTGTGTGAGGAATAGACATTGTTAGACAGTGCCTTTCTTGTGTTTGCACAAATTTCTTTTACTATGATCCCTTGAAAGTGGCTGTTGCTTTCTTCAGGAACTTTAACATCATTGGAAATGACAGCTGTTTCTTAACCTCAAATGTGGGCTTCACCTTTTCGGTGTCAGTCTTTCCTTTTTTTCTTCTTCAGAAAAGATGCACTCCTACGTTTTTTTTTTTCCTAGAATATTATAAAACGAACACAAACAATTTAATTTCTGTTTATGCAGAAATGAAAAAAGAAAGTGGCAGGGATGGTGTGGACAAATGCTGTTTGTTGTGACCTCGCATTCCCATCTGACAAAAGAAAACATGCAGCAGACTAATAAAATGCGGAAATGGTTAATGGAATGGTGATGCAATAAAGTTTAGGTGTACCGAATATAAAATGTAGTGGCTGCCAATGCAATTGTTGTGGAAGGTATTGGCAGTGTAATTCCAACATGGGTGCAGCATTTTCCGAGGAAAGAAACATTAACAAGAGGGGGGAACTTTTTGTGCAGACTGTCCTGCCAGCTTCGGCCATGGACGTCTACTACAGGGATGAAATTGGAAACATTTCGACGAGTCACATGAGAGTCCTGCATGACTCTGTGGAGTTGGATGTGCGTCCGAGATTCCCACTGTTCGGCGGCTGGAAGACTCACTACATTCTTGGCTACTACGTCCCCACTTACGAGTACCTTTACAATGCAGGTAATGTTGATTTGGCACTCTTAAGGCTGTGTCCTCGGTTAGTTTTAACAAGTTCCTCACAAGCCCATTTCATTCCCCTAGGTGACCAGTACGTCTTGCAGATGCGGTTTGTGGACCACATCTTTGATGACAGCGTTGTAGACAAGGCAAATGTCAAGATCATTCTTCCAGAGGGTGCCACGTAAGCAAGAAGCCCATCGTTATCTGGTTATGCAATTTAAGATGGCCGAGTGCCTTTGGAGGCTAAAATAGTGCGACAGCTACATTCTCGTGGTTGTGATTTGGATTGTAGGAACATGTTGAGTCTACATAGCTGACTGCAAAAACATGACTAAGATGCTGCGCGAGAAGCCACATGTTTGATTCTCGGCCACAGCAGCCGTATTCTAGTGGGTGCGAAATGCAAAGATGCTGGTGTACTTAGATTTAGGCGCACATCGAAGAACCCCAGATTGTCTAAATTATTCTGTCGCCCCTCACTCGGCATCTTTCGTAATGCGCAAGTTGGCTTGGGACGTTAGAAACCCATGATTTCAACTTCTTAAATATAGTCTGTATAGAGCTTCTTACGCCCATCCTGCACTCTCTGTTCACCCAGGGACATCAAGCTTCGTGTGCCGTACCAGGTGAAGCGCCTGAATGACCAACGTCACTACACATACTTGGACACCATCGGGCGTCCGGTGATCGTCCTTGAAAAGACCAACCTCGTTGAGCAGCACATCCAGGACTTCCAGGTAATGAAACCCGTGTTGGCTGCAAGCATTCGGTGTCTGCACGTCGCTGTGACAAACCTTTTTCAACCTCGAAAGCTATGTGATGTGCCTTCTCATCTCTCTTTCGCTCCCCCTCATTCTTGCAGGTTCACTACAAGTTCAAGAAGCTGCTCATGCTCCAGGAGCCCCTTCTTGTGGTTGTAGTTCTCTACTTGCTGTTCCTCCTAGTGGTCATCTATGTCAGGCTGGATTTCACCATCAGCAAGGTTTGTGCCTGGCAACAGCGTTGCATGATATGTCGCCACTCAAGCTTGCACAGCAAAATGCAAAAGAAAACACTAAGGCACTGCCTCAGTGGCTTTTAACTTGACAGCATAGACTGAAGTACTGTTCATACAAGGCGCATCACTGTAGGGAGTAACCCAATTGAAGGCACAGCTGTTCATTGGTGTTTGCGGCTCTTCAATGTGGCAGTCGCACTAATATTGCCCCCCCCCCCCCCATTTCCTCTGCTCATAAGACTTTCATATAAGTAAACATAATCTGCCATATAGTTAACATGAAGTGATCCACAAATCTCCTAGCACTGCCGATGCATTAGCTCTGGTGTTTATTTATTAATAAAGTTATTTACCTGTTCATTTTCACATTTGTTAAACAGTAATGTGGAATATGGTGTCACTTCAGCTTAACAGGTGTGGCGGTTCACTTTCATTCGGCAAGATGGAGCCTGCATGTTAAACAATACACGGATTGTTTGGGTTTACAACGTGGCTCTTTTGTCACTTGCGTTAACCATTCATTTGAGACAAATAAAGCATAAAATTACCAATAACGTGGTATTTGCCCACTAATCTTTTCTGTTTCCCAATTTTAAATTGTTAAGGCTTGAGAGCGACAAGGAACAAAGCTTTTACATCCTCTAAAAATTGTGGTTGGTGCAGGACCCGGTTCACGAGAGCAAGCTGCAAGTGAGCGGCCTGCTGGAAAAGGCAGCTGCTACTCAGGATCGTCGAGCTGACTTGTATGCTCAGCATGACGCAGCTTTGGCTAAGTACAAGGCAAGCAAGGATGCCTCTGGGTTCCAGGCATCGCTGAAGAAGATAAATGCTGAGCACAAGACCCTGACACAGACCCTGGCTGATTGCCTCACCAGGCTGAAGCAGGAGAGCATTGAGGCTGCTGAACCGGTACGTTGATGAACTATTGTTGTACGGCAAGATGGAATACTAGGCAAGTTGGTATGTACTTATAATTTCGGAGCGTAGGACACACTGGCACAAAAGAAAAAGGCTATTGTACAGTACAGTGCAACGATCAGCTTTTGCTTTGGTGCATTACAAAATGGCCGTCATTTGCTTGCATATTTTGTACAGTAGCATCACTCTTTCATACAGCTTTTTTGAGCAGGTGCAACGAGGCTGGTGCGGGCTTAGATTTCCGCCGTTCAGTTTCTTAAGAACAAGAGTAAGGCGTTTTGTTATACGGCCCAGTGGTTCCATGCAGCAGGGCCAAGCTTGCGAGGCCTGAAAATGTAAGTGCTTGTGCGAGCCACAAAGCGCAGGTACTGTTACCCGTGCTTGACCTCCCGATTGGTCGAAAAGCTAGTAGCTTCCACAGTGTTGCACAGAACTAGTGAGACAGAGTATAGACAGCTGCCGGACCGAGGGGCCTTGCAGCACCTTTTTCTTGAAAACTGAGAGACACACTGAAGTCAGTGCAATGCCTTTCAATGCTGGATGAAAGTTTGTTAGTTTGGACTGGATAGAACAAGCTTAGATTAATGCACATTGAATCTTATTTTTTGTCCATGCATGACAGGTAAGCGAGCTGCAGCGTCTGGACAAGCTGCTCCGGGAACAGTTCCAGCAACACGTAGCCCAGCTGGAGAAGTTCATGGGTGGCAAGATGAGCAAGCAGCAGTACCTGGACATCGAGGCCAGCATTCAGAAGAAGAAAGAAGACCTGGCCGAGAAGATGCACACCATCACCGCCTCACTCTAGTCGCCCTCCCCCCTTCCTCGCCCTGCCTATAGCAGTTTCATCACTCCCCTGCTGCCTAATGTGTCAGCCAGACAACCCTGCCATCCACATTATGCCTCAATATAATCGTTGTTTAAGCCGTACCAGTAGTTTAATGTAATGAGTTAGGGCAAGCAGCTAGCATCTCAGCTTAGGAGATTACAAGCCCCTATTGCAGTAAAAGTTCCGCAGGATACCTAACTACAGGGTTGAATAAATGAGAGAGAGTGGTTTTGTAACACCAGGTCATGTTGCATTACATCTCTTGCTTGTGTAGCAAAGGTATGAAATGTCGTCTTAGATTTAGCTAAAGCACGGTAGAGGTTTTTCTCTGTATATAACAGTGCATTTAAACAGGCAACTGGATAGATGAAATTTGACATGTCTGCATGCTTGTGTGTGAACCAGTACTGGAAAACATTAAAGGCAGAGTTGTTTTGGCTGACGCTTCAGGCACATTTCAAGTTCAGTGCCCAATCCGTGCAAACTAAGGGAGCTGATGACTGCCCGGTGTGTTACAAAACTTGTTTGTGTATGGGTGTGTGCCTTTGTGCAACATGTTGGTTTTTTTTGGGTAAGCTTAGATGGCATCGCTCATTATATGTTCTAAGCCATTGTCATTCCAAAGTTGAATAAAAGGTCCTTTTTTTTCTTAGTGTGGAGTTCTCTTAGCAGCAAGGACAGGCAGATTCTGGCTGGGATTCGCTGGAGTCATTTTCTTTTTATGTCCGACATGTTGCAAACTTTGGTCTGTTTATCCTGTCTTCCTTGCCTTATGCAGCGGGTCAGCTAAAGCAACACATAAAAATGAATATGCTTAAGTTACCATTGTACATCATATTTTTGCCAACCTGCTCTGCGTTCATTTGGTGGAGAAGGTTGTTCAACACAGAAGAAAACTTGCATGAAACAACTTTTTCAATCTGTGCAAGCCAGAGTGCCAGAATGTCCGTGTGGAATGTCGTGTCGTTTCACCACCTCTGGGTTTTTTTAAAGTTTCTGGCAAGACAATTGCAAGAATGGCGTATTATAAACTGCCAATATGAAAACTGCGCTGTGGTGTGGCATATGGTAAACCTCTACAGTCATCCGAGGCTTACAGAAGCCTTTTATCAACAGAGGTGGGTCAAGTGCACAGAAGCGGTGCCGTTCACAAAAGCATATGTCGACACTTGAGCTCTTCACAATCGCGGAAGATACAGTTCCCTTACGGTTCACACAGGCATAAAGCGAGACACTGGACAGCGCAGCAAGAATGCTTGGATTTGCCACGGCTGACGGGTTTGGGTGCAAATACTGCAAATGCGCAGTAATATGGAAGATGTAAAGAAGGGTTATCCTGACATCCCATACAAAGAAGCTCGCAAGGACCTTCAGATCACCAAAATAGTGTACAACGAAAGGCTGAGCGACCTAGTTGGGCAATTCATCCACAAAACGAGATATTGCTTGCACTTGGTGAGCGAGCATGCAGGTTCACAACAGTGCAATTGATGCCCACAGCGCAGCAAGAATGCTTGGATTTGCCACGGCTGACGGGTTTGGGTGCAAATACTGCAAATGCGCAGTAATATGGAAGATGTAAAGAAGGGTTATCCTGACATCCCATACAAAGAAGCTCGCAAGGACCTTCAGATCACCAAAATAGTGTACAACGAAAGGCTGAGCGACCTAGTTGGGCAATTCATCCACAAAACGAGATATTGCTTGCACTTGGTGAGCGAGCATGCAGGTTCACAACAGTGCAATTGATGCCCGAGCAAGGCAAAATCAAGGCCATGGATAGCAAAGAGGGAAAAACTTGAGGGAAGCGATTTGCTGGCTTGTGCACAAAATGTTCCTTTTGAAGGGCTTTTACTGTTGAATTCTTGGCACAGGTTTGCTATGTTACTTTAACGAAGGAAAGGTGCAGTTCAGATGGACTGGCAGGAGATAAGGGATGGACATGAACTAGTGCAATGTCTCTACCCATTTGATCATTGTGTTGAACACTGTGCTGCATTATTCCTTCAGGATACCTTCAGCATAATGAAACAATTAGCCCAGCAACAGGTCTTGACGACTGGCTGAAGCATAGCCTAGTGCGTGATCAGCAAATGAGCAAAGCAGCTAATGGCCACTTGAGTCACTCACGCCTTCTGCTTGCTACCATACACCTTGTTCAGAGCATAAATGTGACTGGGAAACGATGCTCGGCTTCAATGGAGCCATATCTACGTTTATAAATTTGAATTTAAATTAATTTGCAGCAAACAACAAAGGCAGTGCTTATATATGTATGGGTATTAAAGGAAGACTGCAAGTCTAGCAGGAATGGCAGATAACGTTTTCAAAATGGCAAAAGCAGATCACTTTGATGCTTTTTGGAGACAACCAAAAGTCCGTATACTTGGAACATGACAAAGCTTTGTTAAGTCTGATGGCAAAGTTGCATCTGCTTTAGAATGACGAAACTATAAGAACGGTGGAAAAGCTACATTTGCTTTCCTGGTGCAATTCTCCATAATGTAACATTTTAGCAACAGATGGTTACTGCTAATTGCGTTAGATTTAATTCCAAAATGGCAGAAGGGCCTGCAACTTTTGCATGAGGGAATTTTAAAAAAGAAATTTTTATTATTGATCCCAAAGACGGCTTGACTCCTTGATTTTTGGCATCAGGAATTTGCTTGTCATTTTGCCGTTTAGGTCTTCTATATCTGGAGGAACTGGCTCCAAAAGTTTGCCGAAATCTGTTGCCAACTTAATTCTGCGACCTCTGGGAGCTATTTTTGCATTTATGAAAAACAAATTGCAAAACGACAGCAGTGATGTCCCGAGTTGATTGCAAAATGAAAAGTAAATGAGTACTTTAATTTTTAGTTGAGACTTGCCAACCTTTCATGTAAAGAGAATGCCAAGGGAGCTTTTACTCTACTGGTCTAACTGTATTTGGCATTTACCTTTTTGCAATGTCATAATGGGCAGAAGAAAGTGGGGGCAAGCAGCCATATTTGTTGTCCCTGCAAAAGTGAAGCATGCAGAATAGTTCTGGTGAAGTAGCACCGCCATAGTGCATAGTAAACTACGGCATTCAAGATTATTTATGCAATTGTTCAAGAGACCCTGTTCATCACAGGCCATTTCACTGGCCGAGTTACGAAGGCCCTTCAGTCTTGTTTTTCGACAAGCAAACCATCTCATCTCATCCCATTATAAACATGCACACACACACCCATTATGAGCTTTCTAAAAGGATAATCAGGCAATCTAAATTGGCTCATTTGCTTGTAATTTCCCCCTTGAAACCAGACAGTACTTTGAGGCTTCTGGAGACTCAGCGCGACAGCGACAAGCAGGGTTCATTCAGTATCGCAGCACACAAGGGAATGTCACTGCTGCATAATGTGCAACTGGGTCAGAGTCAGCTCAATTATTACTGATGGAATATCCTACTTATGACATTTTTTTTTATACAGCCAAACTAACTCGTCAGTTGTCACTAAAAAATAGAAATCTTGAGCTTTTCAGAAGCATAATCAGGTAATCTAGGTTAGGTCATTTGCTAGCAGTGTCCCCTCTGAAACCTGACCATACCTTGCAGTAGAGTAAAACTGGGCAAGTTGGTTGATCTTCATAATAAAAGCAGCGTAATAATAACTGCAACAGAAGACAGAGAAGTACACTGGTATGGTGCCTGTCCTGTGCACTTCTCTGTCTTCTGTTGCTATAATTTTTTCGCTGCTTTTACTATGAATACTTTGTAGCTTCTGAGAATTCACCGTAGTTGCAGTAGTAGGGTCACTTCAGTGTCACAGCTAATGCAGAAGGAAAGGTCACTGCTGCATAACGTGCAACTGGGTCAGATTCAGCCCTGTACTGATGGAACCATCTGTACTCCAGTATAGTGGGCATTGAGATGCAAGAAGAGAATTGAAGGTGTAGGAAGTCAAATAACCTGAGCACTATAGAACACTTGTAAACAATACCTATAAAAAGTCTTCCATGCACTGTTTAGAAAATCTGTTTCATTACTGTAACAATACCCAAGCAGACTCGTCTCATCCTAAATAAGACTTGAACTCACTTTGACAAGCACCCAGTTGGAATCTCTGCAGCTCACTCTGATTAAGGCTCGTGATTGGCATGGAGACCAAGTCAACTCACGAGTTTGCTGACCTAGGAGTGGAATGCCTTTGCTGAGGGCCAATGAAATGTGCCGAAATATCTGACTTGTTAGCCTCAACCATGCACAGAGTGGTGCCAATTTAGTATTGCCTTTCCTTCACAAGCAATGTCTAAAAACACACTTTTACTCTATAGTATAAGTAATATCCCGTCATTGATCATTGTAGATGTTCGGGTAGTCGGGGGCAACCATCAACCTTTCTGCATAGTGAAAAATTGGCCGTCAATTTCCCATTTCAGGCACAAACAATTGCATCATAAATGACTATTCCCACAGCCCATCTGCCCTTACTTAATCAAGAAATTTTGAACACGCACAGTGGTTCACAGGAGTTGGCGATCTATGCAGCCAATAGCCAGAAAGCTTTTTTGAAGCAGCAGTCATAACTTCACCATGCTAACCACACACCACCGTGCAACGATACTACAACTACTGAGGATGCATTTTTGAACAAGGCACCATCTTTGGGAGACCAGCTAGCTCATATCCTGTCATCCACGATCAATCAACGTGTTACGTAAGTTGCCTTAGTGTTCAGTGACTCATCAATGCTCAGTTGCTTCTCTCTTCAGCAGTGAGTGTTTTGACGGCTAACTCCAATTAAACACACTTTAAACCAGCAGTTAAGCCAGCAGGACAGTGCCAGTAAGCACTAACTTGCCTGATTTAACCAGCAGCAAGACGTCAACCTGGTAGTCACCATGACTTGCTGCAATGGCTGCATTTGGATAGAGGTGGAACACAAAGGTTTGCTTGTGTACCATGCTTCTGTTGCGTGTTAAACGTTCCTGGTCATATGATTCCTGTAGGAATCATACAGTCCTGCAGGAAATATCTAACACAGAGAAAAACAAACAAAACTACTATTCTCATAAATTTGCTAGTTACATAAAAAGTATGCAGAATCAATAATTGAAAATGACTGAGAATGTAAATTAGCCTGAACGAATGAAAGAACCAGGGAGTGAACGAAAGAAAGTTTTCCTTGCTGAGCGCCTGACAAAGCTGACACGTGTGACAGTCCCTCCTCCTCCCTTTCAGCCCTCCCGCAGCTCATTTGCTCTAGAACTCGTGTGCGACAGCACACCCCTTACCCCATTGCCCCTCCCCACAACACGGGGGCACAAAGGCAGGCACGCATTCCCTCGGCACATTTCGTATCACAAGTCCAATTATCGACCATCAATGACCGACTGCCGCTAGCTATGGAAAAAGGCAAAAGAGGCAAAAAAAAGCTATTCCCTTAAATATGTCAACTTGCCCCAAGGATATATACGGCTCTCCTTGAGATCAACCCGAGGTTAGGCCTCTGTGCTCTATATCGGGAGCCTGCTGCCGAATGCAAGTAACATGCCATGGGTGCCACAAAAATGGACGTCCTTAAATATTCTGCAGCCACATTTAACACAATTATGATCGTGAATTAGGAAGTCTGAAGAACCACATGCTGCTTACAACACGAATTTTCGGCAGTTCAAGAGAAAATCTTCAACCGATTGCTAAAAATTCCAGCAGGGCTTTTTCTTTATTTGCCCGAGTTTTGTTGTTCAGATGCACGTATATAAAATCACTTTACTAAAAAAAAAAAAACACACAGACCGGGAAAGGTTAAAGATCAGGTGGTCACAATTAATTCGTAGCCATGCACTGAAAGATACCTCATCACCCATTGCACAGCCTTAGGATGTTAAATCTCCACAATTTCATTACTTTTTTTGTTAAACATCACTATTCTTGATGCTATTGCTTGCATAACTCTTTTAACACAGCACAGTTGTGCTGTTTCTCACTTCAAGAAAGTGTTTAGCTTTGATGCCTCTCTCAACTTAGATCACTGCAACTCACAGTGGCCAGAGTTTCTTCCTTCTTTTTTTTTTCTAGCAATATAAAATAAGATTTTTGTGTAATAATGCATGGTGGCAACACTGCTCTGTTCACTACCAGCGCAGCAGTGCAATTGAATGCTCATTTATTCATCGCTTGTCAACTTTAAAGAAAGCTAAGAGGAGAGGGCCCAGGCAATAGGAAAAAGTTTGGCAGCATGTTACACTCCTGTAACACGTGAAGGTGGAGGCCTATTACACACTTCGTAATGCATTAAGTTATAAAATCGGAGGAGTCAGACTTCTAGCAAGACATCACGAGCCGCAGCGTGAAGTGAATGTGTGGCAAGCCGTTGTAAGGGAGCTTCGGCCTCCTCTCTGCATTGCCGTCTCACATCATTGCGTTGCTGCTTTCGCAGTTTGGCTTCTTCAACTCATTTTCGACGCTTGGGTTTCTCGCTTCGCAAGCATCCTCTGCCGTAGTGTACTTCTGAGAGGGGTGGTATGCAATGCTTTACTGATGGTTCAAATGATAGTATTAAGCTTGTTATTTATTGAAACGTATGCCGATCTGTGTTTTGTATCACTGTTCACTCCACTTTGCCGAGTGCTTGTAGCCTCTGCCTTAAAGGACTCCTCACCGGTCTGGCCATTTTGAGCTGACAAGCGCCGTGCATACAATGCGCGCTAACGATCGCGTCTGCTAAGTATTACATCGCTACGCATTGCAGAAAGAGCTGGAATTCCAAAGTGAACATCATTGCGTGCACATACAACGGCAGCACTGCGACATCTACGTGCAAGTGAGCCTACGTACAACGGCAGTGCTGTGATGTCGCTCACAGTGGCACGCAATTTGGAGAATTATTCAAGGCGACATCTGTGATTTATGTAATCTGTTGCTTCAATAGACGAATTAAAAGGTTAAGAGAAATAATAAAGCACACAAACCAAACATCTGCATGTTCTTGTTTTACTTCGCACTTCAGTAAGAGAAATCATGGAGAGACGTACTACTTCCGTTTCATCTGCTTGTTCCCATGTCATGCAATCACATGCACAGACAACAAAACTGTGTCATTTTCTACCATGTTTTGGCACGCGATCATGCTCTGTGATCCACTTGTGTCTGCCTCAGTATTCATGTAGCACTGACTTATACTGCTAGTCAGATGTTCTTGTGCACAGCGCACAAAATCATGCACTGCGCGATACGAGCCAAATGCAACAGCTCGCATGCGACGCCGTCAGCAGAAGAGTACCATGTAGTATAAAAAGTAAGGAAAAAAAAAATGAAAGCGGGGCCGTGACGTATGAGTCACGATTCTCGAGCTCCGGTATAGGAGAACGCAAGGAAGGAATTTCGCTTGCGGAGGCCAGACGGGGCAAGTGGAGAGAGTGTCTCTCTTGGCAGTGGCGTTCGCCGCCTAAAATCATGGGTTCACAGCACTGCAATATTTCTATCTCCGCTATTAATGAACCAATTTGAAACATTCTTGCAGCAGAACACTCCCTAGACGGCACGTAACAACCTCCAGCGTACAACTGAAATTTGCTATGTAACCTGGTTAGGTGCCCTTTAAGGAGGTGTGAGCTATTGCATTATTTGCTTGCTAAGAGGGTATGAGCCATTGC